>NW_024118782.1:0-9051 GCF_003073215.2 Triticum urartu
GGTGCCAGCCGCTGGCGGGCGCTGGGCCGGGCCGTTTTTGGCCAGGCGCGACGCGCTGACGCGCAGAGTGCGCGCGAGCAGGCCACAGGCCACCTGTAAGTTTTTTTATATAGTTTTATGTCCAGTTTTTTTGGGCAGTTTTACAATAGCTTTTCTATACAAATTTTTCCAACGAAAATTCTGTTTAGAAAATAGAAAATAGAAAAGTAAACAGAAAAAGTTCTAAAAATGAAAATAGAAAATTTTCAGAAAAAGAAAAGTTCATGAATTTTATAAAGAAAATTAAAAAGTTCAAGATTTTTTATTCGGTTAAAGAAAAGTTTCTATAATAAAGAATAAAAAGTTCATGAATTTTTTTATTCATGTTTTTTCGCTGCAAAGTAAAAGTTTTATCCTCCAATTAAATGGGAACCAACGGGAAAATCTAATTGGAAGAATTGCTCTTAGCAATGTTTTTCCCCTGTGGGTGAAATAAGATGCAGATAGTTTCCGGTATGACAAAAGAAAGATATTTATTTTAAAGTTAAAATATGGTATTGTTATTTTCTGACCAACGTTGATGATAACAGTGCTATAATTCTATGAGTCTTATGTTCAAAGTTTAAATCTCTAATAAATTTTGTATCAAAGTGATCAATTTTCAGAGAACGAATAAAGATCAAGAAATGCTCTTGAACTAGAGAAATGTATATTTCTTGTTCCCGCTGCAATAAAGTTGATGATGATGATTAATTCTTAGCAAAGTTGTTTCAAAGAGATACTATCATCACATTGTTTATGAGTTATATGCATTATTTCCATTTCTGCCCAACGGTGATGTGAAATTAATGTAGAAGGATGATGTTTATTCTAATCCTGCCACAACGGTGACTTAGAATAAAAAAGAAAGTTTCAAAATTTTAATGTGCATTTCTTTTAACCAGACCAACGTAGGGTTATTTTTATGCCCATTATTGTTGATTATTGGCTAAGTTTTCTCAGACTAAATTTTTTCCATACTTTCATTCATGAAAGCGAATGGATGGGTACTTGTGACCTGAAAGATGACCAAGAATGGTCATAACGTGAGGGAGTATGTTCTCTCTAAAGAATGGCATCAAAAGAAAAGAGATAGATCATTGAGAGTCTTGGTTCATGTATGTCTTTCATGTACTCTCTATGAAGAAGAATTTTCAGTCAACATGATTTGAGATGAAACAAGCAACATGCGTGTTAAATTTGACCAACGTCGGATCAAGCATGTATGTCAAAGAGCATTCGGATTTATTCCTAAATTTGATGATCGAATATGCAGTGAAAAGAGCCAAGTCTGGCATTTATGTTCCCTTACAGGGAAATTACCCGCATGGCGGGAAGAGATGATTATGATAAAACCTGCATGGCGGGAAAAGTCTGGGAAAATACCTGCGTAACAGGGTAAAGTTGACATAATATTATGTCAAAAATCCCGTATGGCGGGAGAAATTCTGGCAAGAGAAATATATGATAACTGTGCTTTTAATGTATCCCACTATGGGAGAAAAGAATGGAGTAGCTGAAAGGCGTAACCGTACACTTATGGATACGGTGCGCAGCATGATGAGTTATTCTAACTTGCCATCGGGATTATGGATGGAGGCGCTTAAAACTGCCATTCACATTTTCAAAAGAGTACCAAGCAAGTCGATGCCCAAAACACCATACGAGCTATGGACAGGAAGGGTGCCCTCCCTACAACACTTCAGGGTGTGGGAGTGCCCTGCTGAGGCCAAAATGTTTAATCTAAACATTGCAAAGTTAGACCCCAAAACAGTGAGTTGCCACTTCGTTGGCTATCCAGACAGATCAAAGGGTTTTCGTTTCTACTGTCCAGACAGATATACAAAGTTCATAGAAACGAGACATGTAGTCTTCTTAGAGGACGAAATGATGAGGTAGTTCGGAAAATTGATCTTGAGGAGAAGAGGGTGCATGCACCTAATTCGATGATTCAGGAGCCATTTTTCTCACTACCAGTTGCAACTCCACCCATGACAACTATGGGGGTAGACCCGGAACCTGTCCGTCAGGAGCCGACTGAACCCGTTGTTGAGCATGAAAGGGAGGTGCAACAGCAAATTTTAGAAGAAGTGTCAGAAGATGAGGCACATAATGTGCCAGAGACTGAGGCCCTTAGAAGGTCTACAAGACCAAGAAAGTCAGCTATTTCTACTGACTTTAAAGTTTATAACACAGAAATGGTTCATATGGGAAAAGATCCCACCTCATATGAAGAAGCCATGAGAAGCCCTCATTCATCGAAGTGGATGAAGGCAATGGAAGACGAGATGAAATCGATGAGTTCCAAAGATGTTTGGGACTTAGAGGAAATTCCTAAAGGAGCCAAAACAGTAGGCTGTAAATGGGTCTACAAAATTATGTATGACTCTAAAGGGAATATAGAAAAGTATAAAGCATGACTCGTGGCAAAAGGATTTACAAAAAGAGAAGGGATAGATTACAATGAGACATTTTCTCCAGTCTCATGTAAGGATTCCTTCAGAATCATAATGGCATTAGTTGCTCATTTTGATTTAAAGTTACATCAAATGGATGTTAAGACGGCATTTCTGAATGGTGATTTAAAAGAAAATGTCTACATGAAACAGCCTAAGGGTTTTATCATGGAAGGCAAGGAAAATATGGGATGCCGCCTGAAGAAATCCATTTATGGATTAAGACAAGCCTCTCGGCAGTGGTATCTAAAGTTTAATAAAACGATTAAATTTTTTGGATTTAAAGAAATATTGAGGATAATAGGATTTATGCAAAGTTTAAATTTGGGAAATGTATTTTCCTAATCTTGTATGTGGATGATATCCTGCTTGCTAGCAGTGATGTTAGTCTATTACAAGAAACAAAGAAGTTCTTATCCTCAAATTTTGACATAACAGATCTTGGTGAAGCATCATATGTTTTGGGCACAGAAATTCACCGAGATAGGAACAATGGAGTCTTAGGACTGTCGCAGAAAGCATATTTAGAAAAGGTTCTTAAAAAGTATAATATGCATGCGAGTAAAGCCACACCTGCTCCTATAGTTAAGGGCGATAGTTTTGGGAAATTCCAATGTCCCAATAACCAGTACGAGATCGATCAAATGAAAGCAGTACCATATGCTTTGGCAGTTGGCAGTTTACAGTATGCACAAGTGTGCACTCGCCCTGACTTAGTTTTTATCACCGGGGTACTCGGTGCATATCAAGAGAATCCAGGCATGGAGCACTGGAAGATGGTAAAGAAAGCATTGTGTTATGCGCAAGGCACGAAGGACTACATGCTAATATACAGGAGAAGTGATTCCCTAGAGATAAAAGGGTATTCAGACGCAGATTTTGTGGGGGACAGAGATGATAGAAAATCCACGTCAGGATACGTCTTCACTCTCGCTGGGGGAGCTATTTTGTGGAAAAGCTCCAAACAGTCGATAGTTGCATCATCCACGATGTATGAAGAATTCATAGCATGCTTCAAAGCCACGGGGCAAGCGATATGGCTAAAGAAATTTGTACCCGACTTGAAAATGGTATATTGTATTCACAAACCACTAAAGATGTACTGCGGCAACCAACCCGCAGTATTCTATGCTCACAACAACAAGTCGAGTAATCCTGCCAAAACAATAGAGATAAGGTATTATGTTGTGAAAGATAAAATCCAGGATCAAACTATAAGTCTCGAGCATATAAGGACAAAGGATATGCTTGCGGATCCGCTAACGAAAGGCTTACCACCCAATGTGTTCAAGGAACACTTAGCCGGCATGGGTTTAAGGGAAAGCCTTATGATTTCTGGATAGGCCCAAAAGGAACAGAATTTGCTTCTGAACATAATGTATGTTGTAGCTGTATGATTCTAACGGCAATTAAGCTGTGACGATGAAACATGCTCTATGTACCAATATGTGATGAAACAAATAAACTAGAAAGTATAAAGTTAAAAGTAAAGTTGAGATCAAGGGGGAGAATGTTAGGTTGATCTCTCTCCCGTTCGAACCCAACGGGTCGAACGGGCCCCTGACTCGCGCCCTGATCGGGGGCGCACAACCAAACCATGGTTGGTGGGCCCCTGTGACCCGCGCTATATAACAGAGGTGGGGGCAGGGGCACGACTCACGAGGTTAATCGTTGCCACAATCCCCACCTACAATCCCTACCGATCTAGGGTTAGCGCGGTGCTCACGGGAAGTTCCACCACCGCCGCCATCCTCTCTCTGCCATCACCGGCCATCGTCACCGTGGCTGGCACCGGGAGTTCCTCGTCTGGACAAGCAGAAGGTAGGTCTACCGGAGAATCTAACCTATCCGATCCAAAGCGATCTAATAGGTTCACCAATGGGTCACGTCAAGGCGGCCCATGGTGCGTGAAAGGAAGGCTCCCGAAGACTTGTCGTATACTCCAAGACGTTAGAGGGTGTATACAACCCATTCTCTTTGTACGTAACCAACTAGGATGTAACCCTAGACCCCCACTTATATAAACTGAGGGGTAGGGTACATAGAGGACATAAAACGATCACGCAGTAGATCACATGTACTTTGTACTCCACCCAAACACAAGAAAACATAAGAAGGACATATGATTTTATCTCAGGTGAGGGCCCGGATCTGCGTATAAACATGTGCCAGCATTACCATCATGTCTAGACTACTAGCTCGAGACCTCCTTGTCCTGCTCCGTCATTGGTGGCACATACAGGTCCCGCTACGTAGTCGCGGTGATTCGATGGGAATGAAGATCGGCCAGTAGAGCACCAGCATGACTTTCGTGTGACGCCAGGTCTTCGTCTTCGATAGCATCACCTTCTTCGCAAATTCGGCCAACCATCTAGTTCAGGTAGAAACTTCCGCCCGAGGTAAAATAGTTAGATTCGGCGACCTGGAATATACCACAGACTCCCACAGGAGGCTGTCCATCACAAGTTGGGTGTCAGACCAGTTGATGGACTAGCATGAGGCTGTTAGGTAATGGATCTCTGATATGATACTTAGCACTCACAAGTAGCTTACAGGACTACTCTTTGTCTTTGGAAGGGAGAAAGAAAACAAGAAAATACAGGAGCCGTGCCGTGCCTTACCGATTGCCTGATCCTCCCGGATGACGATCCCCTCGCGACTGGTCCATTATGTAGAGCTCACCCACTCTGGCCCCACGTACCTGCGGTTAGGCTGTTTGATCCGAGGTGGCCTGGAGGTGACGCGCCCTTGTCCCTGATTGGTGGTATATTGCCTTTCCTCGGCCACGCTGCTTTCCTTTGTTGATTTGGCAGCAAGCCTGTCACCTAAGACTGTAAATTTATTTGGGTCGCTGACATCCCCTACTCCTTGAGAGCATGCTTGTCCCCAAGCTGCCACAGCCGGATATCGAGCCTTGAGAGCGAGAGCATCTTCCCACGAAGCGTCCAAAACTTCTGAATCCGACCAGCGCACCAAATACTGCTCTCGGCGGCCAGCAGGTGTTTGCCGCCAGCGTTTGTGCAGAAGTTCAACCGGAGATAGTTCAGAGGAGCGAGGAATTGGCAGGGAAGCAGATGCAACGGTACCTGGTGAGAGTGCTTGCCTTAATTAAGAAACATGGAAGACCGGATGTATGCGTGACTCTGGTGGTAGCTCCGGTTCGTACGCCACCGGGTTGATTTTGCGGATCACCATGAACTGTCCAAAGTACCTGAAAGCAAGTTTGTGGTTTGCCCGACGATGGACTGAAGATTGGACGTAAGGTTGCAGCTTGACGAAAATGGTGTCGCCCACTTTGAACTCCCTATCAGATCTTTTCTTGTCAGCTTGTACTTTCATAATGTGGCGTGCTCGGTGCAGATGCTGCCACAGAACTTGTTGCATCATCTTTCGTTCTTCAAGCCAATCCTTCAGAGCTGGTATTTTGCAAACAGACGCTGCTTTGATCCCCCAATGCCTTGGCTCATGTCCATACAGAGCTTGAAACGGTGACATATCCAATGCAGAATGGTAGCTTGAATTGTACCAGAACTCGGCTAATGAAAGGAACTGGCTCCAATGATTGGGACACGCATGGATGAAGCAACGCAAATATATTGCCAAACATTGATTAACTCTTTCCGATTGCCCATCTGTTTGCGGGTGGTAAGGTGTGCTCATCTTAAATTCAGAACCAATGCAGGCAAACAGTTCACGCCAAAACTTACTTGTGAACACCGGGTCTCTGTCCGAGATGATGGCCTTGGGCAGGCCATGAAGTTTGTAAACGTTGTCCAGATATGCCCGTGCGACTCTGGCTGCAGTGAATGGGTGTTGAAGGGGCAGAAAATGGGCGTAGCGTCTGAACTTGTCCACCACCACCAGAATGCAATTAGACTTGCCGGATTGAGGGAGGCCATCAATGAAGTCCATCGTCACCACTTGCCAGGCCCCCTCCAGAAGTGGAATTGGTTCGAGCAAACCCGGGTACTTAATCCTTTTGGGCTTGTCTTGTTGACAAGTCGCACATCCCTGCACATACTGACGGATGGCTTGCTTCATTTTTGGCCAAGCGAATAGCCTTCGAAGACGTCGATATGTCACTAGGAAGCCCGAATGACCACCCACAGTGCTATCGTGGAAAGCACGCAACATAGTTTGCTGAAGCGAGGGCGAGCCCCCCAGCCATAGCCGTTGTCGGAAATACAACAGTCCGTCGGAAACAGAGAAACGCCCCTTTGGGTCTGACCGTTGAGAGAATTGCTCGAGTAGTCTCTTGGCTTGTGGGTTATCTGAATAGCTAGCCCGTATATCATCGATCCAAGTAGGGTGGCAGACTGAGATCGCCAAGGATTGGTCGTGCTCGTGATGCCGACATGACAAGGCATCTGCTGCGCCGTTGGTGGTCCCTTGCCTGTAGCAGATTTTGTAGCGCAGGCCCAAGAGTTTGGTAAATGCTTTCTGATGCCACACTGTTGATAGTCGTTGATCATCCAAGTGCACTAAACTGCGCCGATCCGTTCTTATCAGAAATTCATCATGGTATAGGTAAGGTCGCCATTGCTCCACTGCCATAAGGATAGCCACACTCCTTCTCGTAGGTGGACAAACCCCTGTGTTTGGAGCCAGCGGTTTGCTCATATAAGCTATTGGATGTCCTGCTTGCTGCAGTACTGCTCCCACTCCATGCATCAGTGTCAATAACAAACTGCTTGGAGAAGTCCGGCAGGTGCAAAACAGGCGCAGAGATCAGACTTTGTTGCAGTAACTCGAACACCTTAGTGGTTTCAGCTGTCCACACAAAAGGATGGTTCTTCTTCAAAAGGTTTAATAGAGGCCTTGCAATAATGCCAAAGTGCTTGACAAACTTCCGGTAAGAGCCAGCCAAGCCGAGGAAACTGCACACTTCTTTACTGTTGCGTGGAACATGCCACTTTTTGATGGTTTCGATCTTCTCCGGATCTATTGAGACACCGTGTTCAGAGATAACATGCCCTAAGTAAGCAATTTGCTTTTGCCCGAAAGCACACTTGGATTGTTTGACCTGCCAATGATCCCTCCTGAGTAGCTACAGAACCTGACGGAGATGATCTACGTGCTCTGCCAATGTTTTACTAAAAACCAGTGTGTCATCGAAGAAGAGGATGACGCACTCTCGCAGGAAGGGGCGTAAAGTACAAGTAATGGCGCCAATGAATGTTGGAGGGGATGCAGGTAGGCTAAATGACATGACTAGGTACTCCCAATGGCCTGAATAAGTTGGGAATGTTGTTTTATACTCCTCCCCTTCTGCCAATCTTATTTGGTGATACCCAGCACACAAGTCTAGCTTAGAGAACCATTTCGCTCCAACCAACTCATCGAGCAGCTCATCTATAATCGAAACAGGATACTTGCTGACAATTGTCATGGCATTCAAGCATTTGTAATCCACGCACAACCTCCATGTGCCATCTTTCTTCTTCACAAACAATGCGGGTGAGGAAAATGGACTCAAGCTTTCTCTGATGATGCCAGCATCGAGCAATTCATTAACCTGATGCTCAATTTCATTCTTTAGCTCTGGTTTGTGTCTATAAGGGCGTTGATTGACAGGTTGTGCTCCCTCCATGAGCGGAATCCTGTGATCACATGCACGTCTGGGTGGAAGACCTTTTGGCTCTTCAAAGACATCCGTGTACTGCTCCAAAACTCGGAGAATTTCTACTGGAATGGCTTCCTCTTGTAAGCATGTCTCATTCACAGCATTCAGGTGAACCACATATGCCACTGAACCTTGCTTGCATGCGGCCAAGAGTTCCTGGGAGGAGATAGCAGAACACTGATGCTGACTGTTGGCGATCGCCTGCAAGTTGACATGACCTTTTTCAGTGGTAATCTTCATATGTTGCGCCTCCCAATCGATGTGCATAGGGCTGTGCTTCTTGAGCCAATACATCCCCAAGATAGCATCATAGGCCCCTAGTGACAGTATCTTGAAATCTGTGACGAATTCATGGCCCTGGGATGTCCATTGACACTGTGGTATAACACTGTCACAGCTTAGCATAGCTCCATCTGCAACCTTAACGCGGCAGGTCTTGGGTAGTTTACATATTCCAGATAGTTTGGCAGCCAACTGCCGGTCCACAAATGGTGATGAGCTACCCGAATCAACCAGCAACGACACTTCCTTACCCTGAATCCACGCGTGCAACTGCATCACGCCCGGCCCAGCAGACCCATCGATAGCTTGCTTGGAGATAGTACAAAGATCATCTTCGTCAATCTCTGTTGAACCGTGGCGATCTTCACCCAACACCTCCTCTATTGCGAACAGTGCCAAAAGCTCTTCGGCGACATGCATCTGTACTGTAGGTGGACATGTATGATCCTTCCCCCACCTTTCGCCACACTTAAAACAGAGGCCACGAGCTCGCCTGAAGGAACGTAGCGCTGCTATCTTGCTGCTCTTCGCTCCTGCCCTCGCTGCTTCTGTACCTCGGTGATCTTCTGCTTTGGGTGTTGGTGTGGACAGTTTTGCAGAACTCGCAGGGAGACTCAGTGTATTGGTTACCATGAAACATGGCACCGGCGAGCGGCTGGGACCCGGGCGGGA
>NW_024118783.1:0-15133 GCF_003073215.2 Triticum urartu
CGGGGAGAATATCCCGGAGCATAGGGCAGCTCCTCCTCCCCGGGGTTCCCCGCCGTCCTTCCATGTTGCCGTACCCGGCCCACCGAGGCCGAGGCCATCATGGCCAGGGAGAAAATGTTTACTCCCTGATTAGTTCGGAGTCAGAGATGCCGTGCTGCACTGCACTGCTTGGAAACATAATGATAGTAGTAGTAGCAGTAGCTGCCTGGCCTATTGCTATCCGCCAACTTTTGTAGCTGCTCTTTTGGCCCTTGGCTTGATGCTTTCCAGTTCAGACGTTTGTTTATTGGAACCGGATCATCATTGCAGTGGTTAACTCGTTTACCGAATCATTACGGTCACGGAGACCTTGGAGCTAGCAATTCTGGTGCTTTAACGTTCTCACCACTTAGTTTATTTCGATGTTAATTCTGAACTGGAAAATTTAGAGAGTAGCGAACACTTGTCCATCCAAAAACTTCACAATTCGATCCTAAAAAAAAACTTCGCTAATCGCCAATTCGTATGTGAGAAGAAAAGAACGAGGACTGAAAGGCGATTCGAATAGGTGGGTGCGTGTACGTGCGGCCTCCGTAGGATGTCAGATAAAGGGGAGGCGAGGTTGGAACTTGGGAGGAGCATTATCCTCACGAATATTCTGGCTCAGTTGGAGCCTCTGTAATCTCATCTGCTGGGAACGGTCGAGCAGTGCGCCCATGGACGCAGCAGGATGCCATGTTTGCCGATCCTTTCGATGAGCCACCCGACGGCAGTGCTACGTACATGCTGCCGCTAACTTCCAGGCCCAGGAAAAGGACGAGAGCGATGACTCGGATCCTATTCACCACCGGGTCGATCATGGCAGCTACTATAGCTAGAAGCTTGTTGCGGACCTTTTCCGTCCCTTTTGACACGCCGTTGGGCCGCCGCGTCCCTTTGCGCCAGCGTTTCGTAGCTAGCTAGGGTTCAACGAAAAGCGATCGCTCATTTTTCCGCTGAAAAAAAGAAACCTCCACTCCAGCAGGCAGCAGCGGCTGCATGGCACGGAAAGGTGTCGTCACATTGGTAAACCATGTCGACACAAACACGAGCACGTTGAGCGGGCCTCGTGGCGTCACGTCGGCCGTACCCGCACGCTCCTCCGCCCGACACTGCCCGGCCGCCGCACCGCACCGCACGCACCATCGCCCGGCAGCTACGCTACGCTAAGCTACGCCACGCACCGTCACCTTTTTGTGCGAGAAAAAGAGATCGCATTGCCCAGCCCAAGGGGTCGCAGTCGTTCATGCGCAACAAATCGATCTCATTTGGACCTGACCTGAGCCACACGGCAGTTTGGATACTGTGGAGCTACGCACCGTCACTTGTTATCAGGCAAACGGATATGGATGATGAGAGGATAATGCGTCCATGTATCGACTGATCGATCGATGGATCGGACTGGACGTACGTGCGCGTGCTATTCGATCCTTGCCCTGGGCCAGCAACGCGACAGTCCGCGGCCCCCGGTTCGACGCCGACCGATCGTACCGCGAGCTGCCACCGGCCGTGCTATCTATCCTCCCTCGTCGACGTGAAACGAAAGGACCATGCATGCATCAAGATCGACAGCCGCGAATCGGGGGCAGAGGTGGCCTCTTCCCTTCTCCGCCTCTGTTCGATCGGCCCGCCTGGATTATTTTCCTCTTTAGCTGATTCTCTAGATATCGCATATGGATCACTGGTCAGGCGATGCATAGGTGTTCCCGTGGGGCGCCTCTACGCTTGTTTGTCACCCTGATGGAGAAGTGATGATGATCTGCGTGCGGTGCCACGACAGCGATCACTCCATGAGAATGTTTCCAGCGAAATAGATTTTCTAACAGAGCCAGGAGCAGCTAGAATAAATCCGAGACGCATAGTCAATCATCTGAGTATCAAGCAATCACATAAGCACAACATAAAAATTTGTAAACGAGATTCATCGACATGGCTACATCCCTAAAAGTGATGACTCCACGGGTGCACCCGTGGGCCGCGCCATGACAGCAGCGATGACTCCATAAGAGCTTTTCCAGCCAAATATTCCTAACGGAACCGGGAGACTGTGCACTTGCTTCCTCTGAGATTCGTGCCAACTTTTTGTGCATAAAGTAAAAAAATTGCTATGCAATACGAACAGTGGAGAAAGAAATAGAGTTCTGCATGTAAGAATTGTGGCAGTTTTAACTATGAGAGAGAGAGTGAGAAGAAAAGGACGGCGCATGCGTTCTCTCTCCCCACACAATAGCCGCATTTTATTTCCTTGTCATATTCTGAATGGTTAATAACTTACGAACCAAATTTTAATTTGTGATTTTTGTATATTTGATTGAGAATTATAAGACCTTTAAAACAAGACCGGTTTTGGATACATTTTAGCTAGTTTGAATTTTACTGTTTCAATCAGTTTCATATACAAAAAAAATCACTCATTTAAAAATTGGATTTCACTCATTGTAAAATTCCTATTTCGCACATTAGAAAACACATATTTTAGTCATTTCAAAAACTTGTTTCACTCATTTCAGAAAGACGATTTCAATCATTAAAAAAACCTCATTTCTTTATGTTCAAAAAAACAATTTCACTCATCTGAAGAAACTGGTGTCACTCATTTCAGAAAAATAATTTCACTCAGTTGAGAAAACATATTTCACTAAGTTGAGAAAACATAGATTTTAGTCGTTAAAAATAGTTTCGTTCATTTCAGCAAGCTGATTTCAATCATTTAAAAAAACTCATTTCTTTATGTTCAAAATACAAATTTCACTCATCTGAAGGAACCGATGTCACTCATTTTAGAAAAATAATTTCACTTCGCTGAGAAAACATATTTCACTCAGTTAAGAAAACATATTTCAAAATTGATTAAACTCAATGCAAAAAATAGATTGCAAAAAAAGGAAAGACATTACACTCATTTACAAAAGATATATTTCACTCATTTCAATGTATGATTTAATTATACAGAATAACAAATTTCACGCATTTCTAAAAACATATTTCACTCATTTCAAACAAATATTTTCACTTGTTTTTCGAGTTCCACTAATAATAGTAAACGATTTCACTCATTTACAAAAGATATATTTCACTAGTTTCCAAAAACACATTACTCTCATTCACAAAATATAGATTTTACACATATCAATTTCAAACACTGAAAATGGTTGTATTTCACAAATACCAATTTCAAACAGTGAAATAAGCAGTGTCACATAAAATATATTGAGCCAAATAAGTTAATTAAAATGATGAAAATCAAACGCATTTGAAATGTCCAAGATTGATATTGTTCTAAAGGCCTTGACACCCGTAGATCAAATATATAAAATATTTTACATACACTCGTAGAAAAAGGGCCTAATGTTCAGCTCATTAGCCCCGGTTTGTAATTGAACCGGCACTAATGTGACCATTAGTGTTGGTTCCAACGGCTAGGCAGGCGGCTCTCATTAGTCACGGTTCATGGCGAACCTTTAGCATCTTTTCGTGCCACGAACCGGGACTAAAGAGGTGGTGGCAGGCTGGTGTCAGGCTACGGCCCCACCAACATCTTTAGTCCCGGTTCGTGCCACGAACCGGGAATAGAGATGCTCCTTTAGTTCCGGTTCGAATAACCAACCAGGACTAAAGATTATCCTATATAAACCCTTCGTCGAGCCCGAGCTCTTTGTTCTTCCCCTTTCCTCTCCTCTCTGTTTTCTTCCTCTCCTCTCGAGCTCATCCTTCATTTTTCCCAAAATTTGTCAAGATTTGAAGGCCCCCCATCCATCCAAGTGATCACAAAGGTTAGCAACTTTGTCCTTTCATCTCTCATTGCTAGATTAGCTCTTCCAATGCTCTATAAGTATAGTGATTTGTGGGTTTTAATTTGGGAGTAATTATATGTGGTAGTTTATTTGATTTATATACAATTTGAGCTCAAATTAACTCCTAGTTTGCATATGTGGGTGTGGTTTACTTAGTGCCTTCCCATCTCCGTCCTAACCACCGTCGATCGCCCGCACCATCCCGTCGCTGGCACCACCTTGTGGTGAGCCTCTTGTTCTTATCTTTTATATATATATATATATATATAATCATGTTTATGTGATTTAGATATATATTTACTTGTATAATTATCTTGCATGTACGTTATTTGTTATATATAGTGTCATGGTTTTGATATCCGTCCCTGTCGGCCCTCGTCCGGTTTATGATTCGGATGTGGTATATTCTCTTTTATAACTATTTGTTACATTTCGTGTTTATGGAAAATTATGCCCATCAAGTTGACATAGATATTTATATCTAGGAGGTATGTGAACCGGAAATTCCAACCGACCCTATTGTTGAGAGGTTAAATTTAGTTGAAAATGAAAACAAGTATTTGAAAGAAAAAATGGAAAGAATTGAGGAGGAGAAGATGGAATTGGAGTTGCATGTTGCCGATGTCGTCGATGACCACAAAATCAAGATGGAGAAAATGCGCTTGAAGATTAGAAAGATTAGAAAATATGTCATTGATTGTGAGGCTTTGTATCATTATGTTGTTGGATCAATTGTTACCTTAATTGCGATCTTGATCGCATTTGTTGTTGCATTTAAATGCTTTAGCTAGAGAGTTTGTATGTTGTTTTATGAGAATAAGTGTGTATGAACTTGTATTAATTTGGTATTTTCGGTGCTGTGTAATGAAGATGAGCCAGCAATGGATGTACGATGACCGATGTTCTTCCCAGTTCGTTAATGACGTGCGTACTTTTCTGCTTCGGCCGAGGCAAACAAGCGGGCAAATGCTTTTATGTCTTGTCCATGTGCTGGCTGTAAGAATGATCGGAATTACTCTAAGTCAAAAACCATGCACTAGCACCTGTTTGAGTCCGGTTTCATGCCCCACTATAATGTTTGTACCAAGCATGGAGAAAGAGGGGTTATGATGGAAGACAATGAAGAAGAATAGGACGACAACAGCTATCCTGGCCATGGGTTCCCTGAATACGATGGTACAACAATGGGGGAAGAAGCCGAGCCGGCAATGCGGGAAGAAGCTGAAGAAGACGCATCAGATGAGCACACTGATGATCTAGGTCGGGCCATTGCCGATACAAAGAGAAACTGCGCAAGTGAAAAGGAGAAGAAGAAATTGCAGCGCATGTTAGAGGATCACAAGAAATTGTTGTACCCGAATTGCGAAGCTGGCAAGAAAAAGCCGGGCACCACACTGGAACTGCTGCAATGGAAGGCAGAGAACGGTGTATCTGACAAGGGATTTCGAAAGTTGCTGATAATGTTAAAGAAGATGCTTCCAAAGAACAACGAATTGCCCGAGAGTACGTACGAAGCAAAGAAGGTTGTCTGCCCTCTAGGATTAGAGGTGCAGTAGATACATGCATGCCCTAATGACTGCATGCTCTACCGTGGTGAGTACGAGGATTTGAACGCGTGCCCGGTATGCGGTGCATTGCGCTATAAGATCAGCCGCGATGACCCTGGTGATGTCGAGGGCGAGCACCCCAGGAAGAAGATTCCTGCCAAGGTGATGTAGTATGCTCCTATAATACTACGGTTGAAATGTTTGTTCCAAAACAAAGAGCATGCCAAGTTGATGCGAGGGCACAGAGAAGACCGTAAGAAAAACGGGAAGTTGAGAGTACCCGCTGACGGGTCGCAGTGGAGAAAAATCGAGAGGAAGTGGGGGGACTTTGTAGGTGACGCAAGGAACGTATGGTTTAGTCTAAATGCAGATGGCATTAATCCTTTTGGGGAGAAGAGCAACAATCATAGCACCTGGCATGTGACTCTATGTATGTATAACCTTCCTCCTTGGTTGTGCATGAAGCGGAAGTTCATTATGTTGCCAATGCTCATCCAAGGCCCTAAGCAACCCGGCAACGACATTGATGTGTACCTAAGGCCATTAGTTGAAGAACTCTTACATCTGTGGAATGAAAAAGTTGTACGTGCGTTGGATGAGCTCGATCAGGAAGAATTTGACCTACATGCGTTGCTGTTTGTGCCCATCAATGATTGGCCTGCTCTCAGTAACCTTTCAGGAAAGACAAATAAGGGATATCGCACATGCACGCACTGTTTGGATGATACCGATAGTATATATTTGGATAATTGTACACTAGTAGAAAAAGGCCCATTTGTCCCGGTTCCAGAGGGCCTTTAGTCCCGGTTCTGGAACCGGGACTAAAGGGTCGGGACTAAAGGCCCACCCTAAGAACCGGGACTAAAGGTTCTCCACGTGACGCAGCCTGAGCACGCTTAACTTCCGGGTTCTATTCCCCCTCGTTTCCAAGTACGCACTTATTATTTTCCTAACAATAGTAAGATGTCAATCCTATTAACCCTCATGAGTTTAGCTTGAGCATAAAGTCACACATTTCACTGTTTGAGTTTGAAACTATTTATTCTAAAAAAAATAATTATTCAGTAACACTAATATTTCTTGAATAAGTAGTTTGACCATTGTTTGACCACAGTTTGACCATAGTTTGATCAGATTTGACCAAAATTCAACAAAACTGAAATAATTATTTAGTAACACTAATATTCTTGAATAATTATTTAGTAACACTAATACTTCTTGAATAAGTAGTTTGACCAGATTTAACCAAAATTCAAAAAAACTGAAATTCATGCTGAACATTTTGATATATTATACGTTTTTTCCGACATCGTATGCAAAAGTTATAGCCATTTTACTTTTTCATAACACTTTTTTGCAAAACATGTCCAAATTTATTTTTTAATTTTCCTAACTAGTAGATGTAGTAATATAACTACATCTGGAAAGATTTCATTTTTTGAAGTTTTTATCATTTTCTTTTGTTTTTTTCAAAACTGAAATGGTGATACACGCTGGGGGGGGGGTAGAGTTTGAGACACGAAACCCTTTAGTCCCGGTTTGAGACACGAACCGGGACTAAAGGGTGATGCCCTTTAGTCCCGGTTCGTGTCTCAAACCGGGACTAAAGGTTTCATTTGAACCGGGACTAATGCCTTTAGCCGCTCGAACCGGGACTAATGTGTATATTGAGCTGTGACCAAAGCCCTGTTTTGTACTAGTGGTAAGAAGAATGTGTACCTAGGACATTGTCGATTTCTTCCGAGCAGGCATCCTGTAAGAAAGAAAGGCAAGCATTTCAAAGGTGAGGTAGATCACCGGACGAAGCCTCGCCACCGTACTGGTGATGATGTACATGATATGGTCAAGGATTTAAAGGTAATCTTTGGAAAGGGTCCTGGCAGACAATCTGTTCTGAATGACGCTGATGGACACGCACCCATGTGGAAGAAGAAATCTATATTTTGGGACCTACCCTATTGGAAAGACCTAGAGCTCCGCTCTGCAATCGACGTGATGCACGTGACGAAGAATCTTTGCGTGACCCTGGTTGGCTTCTTGGGCGTGTATGGGAAGACAAAAGAAACACCGGAGGCACGGGAGGACCAGCAACGTATTCACACAATTAGGGGCCCAATATCCATCTTCACTGAAAAATGGCATGCTCCTTTCTTCTTATCGGTGTGGACGTCCGACAACCTTTGGGATCAACACGATCCCTTTGCAGTTCGGTTGTGGAAATCACAATGCACAAAGAGCAGATCCAGCGGTGCAAACGCAGAGTTTACCCAGATCGATCCGCCGAGAGGCATAAAACCCTACTCCTACTTTGGTGGATTATATGTGAAAGTCAAGTTACAAGAGAGCGCAGCTTAACGGCAAGGTGCGCCGGAAGTGCGGCTACTTAGTGCAATTGAGCAAAGTGTCGACTTTTGTAAAGGTTGCCATTGGCCTCCCGTTGTAAAGTGTCAACTTTTTTTTAAAGGTTGCCGTCGGGAAGACTGCTACTTGTTGATACGTCTCCAACGTATCTATAATTTTTGATTGTTCCATGCTGTTATATTATCAATCTTGGATGTTTTATAACAATTTTATATCCTTTTTTGGTACTAACCCATTGATATAGTGCCAAGTGCCAGTTGTTGTTTTTTCCATGTTTTTTACATCGCAGAAAATCAATATCAGACGGAGTCCAAACGCCCTGAAACTTTACGGAGAATTTTTATGGGCCAGAAGGAACACAAAGGGCCCTGGCTGCGCCTGGGGGTGCCCCAAGGGGGGCACAACCCACCAGGGGGCGCTAGGAGTCCCAGGCGCGCCCTAGTGGGTTGTGCCCACCTCGGGTGCCCCCCGGACCGCCTCTTTGCTCTATAAATAGCCCGATATTCCATAAACCCTAGGGGAGTCGACGAAATATTCATCTAGCCCCCGCAGAGTCCAGAAGCACCAGATCAAATCTAGACACCATCTCGAATGGGGTTCACCACCTCCATTGGTGCCTCTCCGATGATGCGTGAGTAGTACTTTGTAGACCTTCGGGTCCGTAGTTAGTAGCTAGATGGCTTCATCTCTCTCTCTTGATTCTCAATACAATGGTCTCTTGTAGATCCATATGATGTAACTCTTTTGTGGTGTGTTTGTTGGGTTCAATGAACTTTGAGTTTATGATTGGATCTATCTTTTTATATCCATGAAAGTATTTGAGTTTCTTTGATCTCTTTTATGCATGATTGCTTATAGCCTCGTATTTCTTCTCCGGTATTTGGTTTTTTTGGACAACTTGATCTATTTATCTTGCAATGGGAAGAGGTGCTTTGTAGTGGGTTCGATCTTACGGTGCTTGATCCTAGTGACAGAAAGGGAAACGACACGTATGTGCCGTTGCTACTAAGGATAAAACGGTGGGGTCTATCTCTACATACATAGATCTTGTCTACATCATGTCATCGTTCTTATTACATTACAACATTTCTCCATGAACTTAATACACTATATGTATGCTGGATAGCGGTCGATGTGTGGAGTAATAGTAGTAGATGCAGGCAGGAGTTGGTCTACTAATCTTGGACGTGATGCCTGTATAATGATCATCGCCTGGATATCGTCATAATTATTTGAAGTTCTATCAATTGCCCAACAGTAATTTGTTCACCCACGTTTGCTATCTTCTCGAGAGAAGCCACCAGCAAAACCTACGGCCCCCGGGTCTTTCTTCTCTTATTATTTGCCTTTGTGATCTACTTTTATTTGCATTTATTTCTAGATCTATTAATCCAAAACCCAAAAATACTTTGGTGCACTTTATTTTATTTGCAATCTATTTATCCAATCTATTACAACCTTTTTACCGTCATGCACCAATTTCTGGCACCGTTACCTGAAAGGGATTGACAACCCCTTTAACACGTCGGGTTGCAAGGATTTGTTATCTATGTGCAGGGGCTGTTTATGTTGTGTTGCTTGGTTCTCCTACTGGTTCGATAAACTTGGTTTCATATCTAAGGGAAATACCTACCTCCACTGTCTTGCATCATCCCTTCCTCTTTGGGGAAATACCGACGTAGCTTCAAGCAACATCAAAAGGAATTTCTGGCGCCGTTGCCGGGGAGGATCTTCAACATATACCAGGTTCCTAATCACAAATCTCATCTCCTCGCAATTTACATGATTTGCCATTTGCCTCTCATTTTCCTCTCCCTCACTTCACCAAAATTTGCCGTTTTATTTGCCCTTCTTTTTCGTTCGCCATGTCCGATATTAAAAGAGAAAAGAGTTTCGCCCGTGTCTTAATATTTTGGATAGCTCGTCTGTCCTCTCTAAGCTCATAAACAATGATGCTACGGAAGGATCTACCGGGGTTGTTAAGGAAAATCTTAACCACTATAATGAAGATGATTCAGAGTTTTTCATTATTTACTTGATGAATCTTTGAAAGATGCTTGGGATAGGTTGTTGAGAATTCGAGCTAGGTATGTGCCCCAATACCAGATAGAGATATACTTGAAAAGTTTTTATGATGGTTTACCTTCTTCCTTCAAGCAAGTTTTAGATTCCATATTTGAAAACGGTTTTCTTGAAGGGGATGCCATTGGTACTTATGAGAAAATGAAAGCTATATTTGGGCACCTTGAAGGAGAAAATGTTGAATCTACCACTCTTATGTGCTTTTATCAAAATGAAAAAAATTAAAGAGATGAAAGCTAGTTTAGATAAGAATTTTCGCGACATGCTTAATCTTTCTTCTTCTATCAATGGCCATGTACTTTCACAAAATAGAAAATTAAATACCATTTATAGAAAGTTTTCCCTTTTCTTTCCAAAGTACAAGGATGCCAAAACTTAGATCCTTTCTTTATGCCTAGCTAAGGCGTAAAACTATAGCGCTTGTTGGGAGGCAACCCAATTAATAAATTTATTTTTGCTTTTTGCTTCCTGTTTTTGAGTGTTAGCACAGTTATGCTACTGTTATGATTGTGTTTTTTTGGTTTTAATTAGTGTTTGTGCCAAGTAAAGCCTTTAAGATCTTCTTGGGTGACAGTTGTTTGATCTTACTGAAAAATAGAAACTTTTGTGCTCACAAAATTAATATTCATTTTTTACCAGAGAGCGATAAAATACTCATTCCAATTGAAGTAGATCAATATACAAATTTCTCAGGTCATCCTAATGTTTCAAAAAAATTGGAGTTACAGGAGTATTCGAAATAGTCAGATTGCTACACACCATTTTTTTGACAGATTCTATTTTCTTTGTGTTGTGTGCTTATTTTGATGGCTCTATGGTTTTCTTTGATGAGTTTTTGCCATAGAAAAGTTGGAATATAGTAGATATAATACAAAAACAAAATATGAATTGGTTTGATACCACACTTATAGTAGTGATTTATTATTCTTATACTAATGGATCTGACGAAGGTTTTGTTGAGTTTTGTGTGATTGAAGTTTTCAAGTTTTGGGTTATCTTACGATGGATGAAGGGAGGATGGAAGAGCCGCTTGGGGATGCCCTGGCATCCCAAGCTATTATCCAAAAATGATCAATCAACTAAACTTGGGGATGCCCCCGAGTGGCATCCCTGCTTTCTTCCAACGATCATCGGTATTTTACTCGATACTATATTTTTATTCGTCACATGATATGCGTTTTGCTTGGAGCGTCTTGTATGATATGAGTCTTTGCTTGTTTTATTTTGTGTTTTATGTCATCAATCCTTGCTGGAAACACCTATTTGGGAGAGCCAAAATTATGTCATGACTTGTTAAAATTGCTCTCTATGCTTCACTTAAATTTTTAGGAGCAATGGACTTGCTCTAGTGCTTCACTTATATCTTTTTGAGCACGGTGTGCTTAGTATTTTTAAGAAATTCTCTCTTGATTCACTTAAATTATTTTGAGAGAAATAAATATTATGCTCATGATCTTCACTTATATTTGTTTGAGCTTACGAAAAACAACACATGAAAATTAGTCCCAAAGTGATAGATATCCAATAAGGATATAATAAAAACTTTCATGAAGATCATTAGACAAAATAAACTTGATTGTTAGTAATAGTTTTGAGATATGATGATGTGATATGTGAGTTATGTTTATGAGTAATCATGCTTTAGTAATAATATTGGTGTTAATGTTTGTGATTCCCTATGCAAGTACAAAAGTCAATAGTCATGTAATGAAATTATATCATACTTGTGGTGCATTATTCGGTGTTATTTATGAAGGAAATATGCCTTAGAGGCAATAATAAAGTTGTTATTTATATTTCCTTATATCATTATAAATGTTTATTATTCATGCTAGAATTGTATTAACCGAAAACTTAGTACATGTGTGAATACATAGACAAACAGAGTGTCACTAGTATGCCTCTACTTGACTAGCTTGTTAATCAAAGATGGTTAAGTTTCCTAACCATAGACATGAGTTGTCATTTGATAAACGGGATCACATCATTAGAGAATGATGTGATTGACATGACCCATCTGTTAGCTTAGCACTATGATCGTTTAGTTTATTGCTATTGCTTTCTCCATAACTTAGCTCCTAGGCCAGATGGTTTCACTGGCCTCTTTCTTAAGAAGTGTTGGCACATAATTAAGGATGATTTTCATCAATTGGTCAAAGAGATTTCTGAAGGACATCTTGATCTGGAGTGTATCAACAGTTCTCTCATAACCTTGATCCCAAAAAAGCTATCACCTGAGGGTTTGAATGACTACAGACCAATCTCTTTGACAAATACCTGTTTGAAATTTCTCACTAAACTTCTAGCAAACAGGCTGCAGAAAGTAATTCTTTCCTGTATTCATAAAAACCAATATGGATTTATTAAATCCAGGTCTATTCAGGATTGTCTAGCTTGGTGTTTTGAGTACATTCACCAATGTAAAACTCAAAAAGACCAATTGTCTTGCTAAAATTGGATTTTACTAAGGCCTTTGATACTATTGAGCATGATGCCATTCTTAGAATTTTAAGATACAAGGGTTTTAATGACAAATGGATATCTTGGATGTAATCTATTCTATCATATGGTTCATCTTCTGTGCTTCTTAATGGTGTACCTGGCCACCACTTTAAATGTAAGAGGGGAGTTAGACAAGGAGACCCAATGTCACCTCTGCTTTTTGTCCTTGCTGCTGACCTGCTTCAGTCTGTAGTGAATGATATGTGCAGTAAAGGAATTTTGACTCTCCCAATCCCTTCTCACAGCCAGGATTTTCCCATAGTATAGTATGCTGATGATACACTAATTGTGTTACCTGCTATTGATCATCAGCTGCTTGCTCTTAAAGACATGCTTGATGTTTTTGCTGCTACAACAGGGTTATCTGTGAATTTTGCAAAATCCCTTATGGTGCCTATGAACATGTCAGGTGATGAAGCTAGCAGGTTGGCCTCAATTCTAGGATGCAATGTGGGAGTCATGCCTTTTACTTATTTGGGTCTGCCCATGGGGACTACCAGGCCTTCAATTCAAGATCTCATGCCTCTTGTGCATAGGATTGAAAGGAGATTGTCTGCCACTTCTTGTTTTCTGAACCAAGGAAGTAGATTATAGTTGCTCCAGTCTGTTTTAACTTCAATGCCCATATATTTCCTCTGCACACTTGTCATTCCACCTGGAATTTTGAAACAAATTGAAAGGATTCAGAGACAATGCCTATGGAGAGGGAACTCTGATACCCCAAGACAATCTCTGGTACTTGGGACTTGGAATGCCTACCAAAAAATAAAGGGGGTCTTGGTGTGCTCAATCTCAGGGTGCAGAATGAGGCCTTACTTATGAAGTTCTTGCACAAGTTTTATAATCATCATGACATCCCCTGGGTTGGTCTCATCTGGAATGCCTACTATGATAACTATGTCCCTCATACCACCAGCCTCTGTGGGTCCTTTTGGTGGCGTGATGTGTTTAAATTGGCACATAAATATTGTCAACTGGCTGCTCCAATGTTGGGGGATGGCAGGTCTATTCTCTTTGGACTAACAGATGGGTGGTTGAGCTTAAGGGTTCTTCCCTCGTTGAAAAATTTCCCAGGCTCTTCTCATTTGTTATTGATGAACAGCTTTCAGTGTCTGATGTGCTTTCCCAAGAGTTTTTGTCAAATATGCATCTACCCCTGTCTACACAGGCCTTTGGTGAACTTGAATGCCTCCAACAATTCATAAATGCTTATACTTGCTCTGCAGATCATGACACATGGATATGGCCTTTTCATAAAGGCTGCTTCAGACCTAAATCTTTTTATGTGCATGAGCATCAAGATATTGTTGTAGATCCAATTTTCAAATGGATTTGGAAATCTTCATGCACCTTGAAAATCAAAATGTTTGGATGGATTTTGCCGAGGGATCGTTTAAACACCACAGACATGCTACAGAGGAGGCATTGGCATGTGAAGGATCATTCTTGTGTTCTATGCCCATATCTCATCCATGAAGACATTGCACATTTGTTCTTCTCTTGTAATTTTAGTGTTAGAGTCTGGAATTACTTGCAAATTCACTAGGATCCTCAGCCTGGGATGACAACCTACAACCTGGCTGTAAATGCTAGGAAGGATTTTGGGCATATTTTCTTCACTAAAGTGGTCTTTACAGCAGCTTGGAATATTTGGATCTTGAGGAATGGCAAGGTTTTCAGGAATGAGAGACCCTCTTTCAGAGCCTGGAGGCACAATTTTATCCATGACATAACCTTACTTTCTCATAGGATAAAATGTAAATACAAGGATAGCCTTCTAACTTGGATCTCTAACCTCTCTTAGTTAGTGTGTTTTACCCTGCTTGGGTTGTAAGTATTTCTGCCTTCTTCTTTTCCTTCCTTGTAATTGACTTGTAACAGGACTTTTTAACTTTGTTACTTTCAATAAAGAGCTGTGAGGCTGTTGCCTTGCAGTACATATTCAAAAAAAACTTATACATGTTCCTATGACTATGAGATTATGCAACTCACTACTACAGGATGCTGATAATGCGATACTATAATCAGAGACCCTTCGAGAAACTGTGTGGGATGCCATAATCGCAAACGGTGCTATATGAAAACCGTCAGAAATGTATAAAACATTTGCGATGACGGATGCATCAAACACGGTTCAGATTTTAGTTGCGTGTGCGATGAAGGTCATACAGTTCAGCTCAATTAACTGTTTGTGATGAGGAGGAACAAAAGAAACGGGCAGCCAGATGAGGGCATGTGCAATACACAGCATACGGTTCACTCGGATGAACTGTTTGTGATTAGGCAACACAAAAGAAACGGGCAGCCAGATGAAGGTGTGTGCGATATACAACATACGGTTCACTCGGATGAACTGTTTGTGATTAGGCAACACAAAAGAAACGGTCAGCCGGATCAAGGTGTGTGTGATATGCAGCATGCGGTTCACTCGGATGAACTATTTGCATTGACACAAGAGTACAAAAACGGTTCAACTTAACAAGACGTGTGTGTTGTGCGATGGAATTGCATGCGGTTCACTCGGCCCTGGTCGTCAGTGTGTGACCTCTGTGGCAACCGTTCGCTCCCCAGGCGCCACTTCTTGTACCATGTCAACCATCCACCGACTCTTCGCCTTTCCTTCTCGATTTGGAACTGCTGCCGCAAGCTAGCTCTTCCTCCCTCCTCCCTCCTCCATTTGCCTTCACCCTTCCTTCTGCCATTGTTTGATCGTCTTCTCCATGGAGGGAACAAGCCGGAAACGACCCCGTTATTCTTGCCCTGATCTGAATGATGATGCGGTGGAGGAACTCATTGATCGGTGCGACGTCATCACCTCGGCTAGCATGG
>NW_024118784.1:0-10115 GCF_003073215.2 Triticum urartu
CTCCGTTGGAAGGAAATGGGGGGGGGGGTGAATCCTACTAGGAACGGAGTCCTAGTAGCACTCCCCCCATGGTGCGCCCCCTTGGGCCGGCCTCCTCCTCCCTCCCTCCTTTATATACGTGGGCATGGGGCACCCCAAAACACAACAGTTGTTCCTTAGCCATGTGCGGTGCCCCCCTCCATAGTTTACCACCTCGGTCATATTGTCATAGTGCTTAGGCGAAGCCCTGTGCGGATCACATCACCAACACCGTTGCCACGCCGTCGTGCTGACGGAACTCTTCCTCGACCCTCTACTGGATCAAGAGCTCGAGGGACGTCATCATGCTGAACATGTGCTGAACACGGAGGTGTCGTACATTCGGTACTTGGATCGTGAAGACGTTCGACTACATCAACCGCATTAACCTAACGCTTCTGGTTTCGGTCTACGAGGGTACGTGAACACACTCTAACCGTCTCATTTCTATGCATCTCCTAGATAGATCTTGCGTGATCGTAGGATTTTTTTTGAAATTCCATGCTACGTTCCTCAACAACTGAAACTGATGATATTATTGAAAATGGTGATTATGATTCTCCCCTAGATATGAATTGCATGTTGTGCCTGAGGGTTATGTTATGGATGAAGAAACTGCTAGAGACTTCTTTGCTTGTAATGATAGAGAGGATCTTAAGAAATGGTTAGCTAAGCTAAAAGAAAAATCCCTGAATGCTATAATGAAATATGATCCCACTTTTGCTACTTCACCTATCTTTGCTACTGATGAGGATTATGAATTCTCTGTCGATCCTGAGTTAATTATTTTGGTTGAATCTGATCCTTTTCATGGTTATGAATCTGAAACTGTTGTGGCACATCTTACTAAATTGAATGATATAGCTACCCTATTTGCTCATGAGGGAAAAATTCGTTATTACTATATCCTTAAATTGTTTCCTTTCTCATTAAATGGCGATGCTAAATTATGGTTTAATTCTCTTGCTCCGGGTTGTGTGCGTAGTCCCCAGGATATGATTTATCACTTCTGTGCAAAATATTTCCCCGCTCATAAGAAATAAGTTGCTTTGAAGGAAATATTTAACTTTGTGCAAATTGAAGAAGAGAGTCTCCCACAAGCATGGGGGAGGCTTCTCCGATTACTTAATGCTTTGCCTAATCATCCTCTCAAGAAAAATGAAATGCTTGATATCTTTTATAATGGACTAACCGATGCTTCCAGAGACCACCTGGATAGTTGTGCTGGTTGTGTTTTCAGGGAAAGAACTGTTGAGCAAGCTGAATTGCTAATGAATAATATATTGAGTAATGAAAATTATTGGACACTTCCTGAACCAACTCCGAAGCCAACTCTGAAGAAAAGGGGTATTCTATTTCTTAGTCCTGAAGATATGCAAGAGACAAAGAAATCCATAAAAGAAAAAGGTATTAAAGCTGAAGATGTTAAAAATTTACCACCTATTGAAGAAATACATGGTCTTAATAACCCGACACAGGTAGTAGAGGTAAACTCTCTCCGTAGATTTGATGAAAGTGATATTCCTCATAATAAGTCTGCTAGTAAATTCTTTGATGATTTTGATAATTTTATTGTTAAACAAGAAAATTTCAATGCTTATGTTAGTAGACAATTGAAACATAATGCTTACATGCTTGACCACTTGGGTGATTATATGAATAGAACTGTTAATGCTCTTAATCTTATTAGTAAACATGCTTCAATGGTTACAAATCAAGTAGAACAAGTACTTAAAGCTCAAGATGATTTGCTTAATGAGTTGAATAGTAAGAATAATGATAATGATGTTAGGGTTATGACTAGAGGTGGTAAGATGACCCAGGAACCTTTGTATCCCGAGGGCCATCCTAAGAGAGTTGAGCAGGATTCTCAGAGAATTAATACTGATGCACCTAGTCCTCATACTACAATGAAAAATAAAACTGATAGGACTTTGCATGCTAGTGAACCTGCTGTAGACACACCTGAGAATCCCAATGATATTTATATTTCTGATGCTAAGACACAATCTGGTGATGAACATGAACCTAGTGATAATGTTAATGATGATGTTCATGTTGATGCTCAACCTAGTAATGATACTGATGTAGAGATTGCACCTGCTGTTGATCTTGATAACCCATAATCAAAGAATCAACATTATGATAAGAGACTTTGTTGCTAGAAAACATGGTAAAAAAAGAGAACCATGGGTTCAGAAACCCATGCCCTTTCTGCCTAAGCCATCCAAGAAAAAGGATGATGAGGATTTTGAGCACTTTGCTGAAATGATTAGACCTATCTTTTTGCGTATGCGTTTGACTGATATGCTTAAAATGCCTTCATATGCTAAGTATATGAAAGATATTGTTAATAATTAAAGAAAGATAATGGAAGCTGAGATTTCCACCATGCTTGCTAATTATACTTTTAAGGGTGGAATACCAAAGAAACTTGGAGATCCAGGAGTACCAACTATACCATGCTCCATTAAAAGAAACTATGTTAAAACTACTTTATGTGATGTTGGAGCCGATGTTAGTGTTATGCCTTTCTATTTGTATCATAGACTTGATTTGAATAAGTTGACACCTACTGAAATCTCTTTACAAATGGCTGATAAATCAACTGCTATACCCATCGGTATTTGTGAGGATGTGCCTGTTGTGGTTGCAAACGTTACTATCTTAACGAACTTTGTTATTCTTGATATTCCCGACGACGATAGTATGTGGATATCCTTGGTAGACCCTTTTTGAATACTGCAAGGGGCTGTTACTGAGTGCAACAAAGGCAATGTCACTTTTCATGTTAATGGTAATGAGCATACGGTACACTTTCCGAAGAAACAACCTCAAGTTCATAGTATCAATTCTATTGGAAAATTTTCAACTATTACTATTGGATATTTTGAATTCCCTCTACCTACTGCCAAAAAGAAATATAATATTCTTATTGTTGGGGAAATGCATATCCCTGTTGAGGTAACCTAGTGTTATTCGAAAATTCTCCGGTTTCATTGTCACTCAGAAGAAGTTTGTAATAAGACTTGATCAACCTTGTTAATGGATTCCTTTTTATGAGCATGAGATGGATGAATTTAGAAGGCATAACTCTCTATACCCATCTTTTACTTTATATTATTTAGATTAAATAAAGAAAAAAAACAGTATTTTATGTCTATTTTCTGATTTATCCTTGCAATAAAAAATGTCTCGCAAATAAAAGTTCTCCAAATGCCCTAAAAATATAGTATGATCATTTTTAAAATATTTTAAGAATTTCTGGTGCAAAGAACACACCAGGGGGCCTCACCAACTGGCCACAAGGGTGGAGGGCACGCCCACCCCCCTGTGGCGCACCCCCTGACCTTGTGGGCCCCATGTGGCCCCCTCCACTTATTCCAGCACCCATCCAATCCTTCCTCCAGAAAAATCACTCCATAGCTCAAACTCGTGTTCTTACTCATCTTGCTGCCATTTTCAATCTCCTTGCTCAAAGCTCCATTCACAAAACTGCTTTGGGGGATTGTTCTTCGAGGAAGAAAATGTTGAGGAGATTATTGAGAGGCTCCTCGAGTCGGGGTTCGAGGGAAAAAGAAAATGAGGAGAAGGAAAAGCCCAAGTATAATCTTCCTCGCACAACGGGAATTTGGCCATGTGATGCATTCTTACAAGCAGCCGAGATTTATGATGATTTCTATTATTGGGCTGGGAATGCAGGCATTACCGACTTCCTCCTCGACTGGTGTAATCAGTATCTCCTACACACTAATACTTTCGTTCAAAATTTTCACTTTCATGCTAGGAAATCACCACCGATGGTAGACTTTCACTTATATGATGAGTACAAAGAAATGACGCTTTTATGACTTTTGTGAGGTTTGTAAATTACCTTATGAAGGTAGCGTCGAGGAACCACGTCCTAGTGATGTGGAAGGCCTTATTCATGAAATTACCATAGGGGAAGGTAGAGGATTGTCGGGAGAGAGAGTATCTAGTATAAATCTTCCTACTTTACGCTATTACTCATTATTAGCTGGGAGATGTTTAATTGGTCGTGGAGAGAGTGGAGGCCTTAGTGCCCCTGACCTCGCCATTTTGCGCCACGCTTTACATAGAGATAGAGCTTACAGTTTGGGCGATATGGTTGCTAAACGGTTGAGTATGAACCATGCAAAGGGTCCTATTTTCGGAGGCATCTTCGCCTCCCGCCTTGCTAAACATTTTGAGATACCCATTAGGCAGTACGAAAAATAGGAGAAATTTCTACCCACTATACATTTACATTATGACAACATGGTAGAACATAAGTTTATTCGCCATGACGAGGAAAAAAGACTTATTTATAACTTGGTATTTAGCGAGAATACTTTCCAGATTATTACCTTTGCCTGCACCTGTTTTGTTCGATATTCATTCAGACAGGTACTTCATTTTCCCGCGGACATTCATGCATACCGGGAGGGGACACGATCCCCACCTCCTGAGCCAGAGCCATCACCTGATCCATACCAGGAGTCTATTTATCAGTTGGATCCATAGGAGCTCGCTAACCAGTGAAACCCCCAGGATCCTCCTCACTACACCGGAGAGAACTACAACTTTGGATATCCACTAGGCCCGTGGGCATAGACCAACTTAGGCCAAAAGCCTAAGCTTTGGGGAGTACGTATTTTTCACCGACATTATATTCATGTTCACACACTTAGTTCAGTTGTCGGTGCTCATACTCTTTCATTGTATTATCCATGTTAGTTTATTTCTTTTTCTTTCTTTCTTCTTGTGTGTTTGATAAACCTTAAGAAAAACCAAAAAAATAGTTGTAGTTAGTTTAATTTCTATGCATTCTTAGTAGTAGTAAAATTAAAATAAACCCCAAAAAGATTTCTCGTTCTTCTTTTGCTTGTTGGGGGCTTTCCCGCATAAATAGTTTTTCTCGTTCTTGTTTTACTTCCTTCAGAAAAAAAAACTCCAAAAATATTTCAGTGTGTTTCTTTGAAATTCTTTTCTTTTCTTTGGGGGTCGAGAGGAGAAGACCACGATGAAAATGTCGAGTGGCTCTCTTATGCATTATTGTTGATCTAACAAAGAGCCCATATTACCTTGTCTTCTCCTTTGAATAAATTTTTACAGATTCCAGCTTAGTCCGATGCACGTGCACTATTATTATTATTATTATTATCCACACCATTCGGTCGTGCAAGTGAAAGGCAATAATGACGATATATGATGAAATGATTGAGATGATGAAAAGCTGGCATGAACTCGACCTATCTTGTTTTTGTAAATGTGATTAGTTCATCGTTCCTGATTCATCCTATTATGAATGAAACATGTTTGCAATGACAATTAGAGATTATAATTATTCATGCCATGCTTAATTAGCTAGGAGTTTATAATGTTTTATATTGCATGCCAACATGGAAATTAAAATGGTTGTGATGTAGTATGATAGGATGGTATGCTCCTTTGAATGATTCGAGTGGCTTGGCTTGGCACATGTTCATGCATGTAGTTGAAACGAAATCAACATAGCCTCTACGATATTTATGTTCATGTTGATTTATATCCTACTCATGCTTGCACTCAACGTTGGTTAATCTCAATGCATGTTTATGACTGTTGTCGCTCTCTAGTTGGTCGCTTCCTAGTCTCTTTCTAGCCTTCACTTGTACTAAGCGGGAATACTGCTTGTGCATCCACTTCCATAACCCCACAATTGTTCCATAGGAGTCCACCATACCTTCCTATATGCGGTATCTACCCGCTGTTCCAAGTAAATTTGCAAGTGCCAACCTCTAAACTTTCAAATGATAATCTGTTTTATATGCTCGAATAGCTCATGTACCAACTAGGGCTGTCAATATCTTCCATGCTAGGTAGGTTATTCTCACGATGAGTGGACTCCGCTCATCATTCACGAGAAAATGGCTGGTAAACGGGATGCCCAGTCCCATGCTCAAATCAAATCAAATCAAAATAATTGCAAACAAAACTCCCCTAGAACTGTTGTTAGTTGGACGGTACCCATTGTTTCGGACCAGCCGTGGAGTGTGCTTGTTGGTGGTGGGGGAGTATAAACTTTACCATTCTGTTTGGGAACCGCCTATAATGTATGTAGCATGGAAGATACCGAGATCTCTTGGTTGTTATGTTGACAATGAAAGCATACCGCTCAAAATATTATTAAATCTTTATTTCAAAACTTGAGCTTTGGCACCTCTGCAAATCCCTACTTCCCTCTACGAAGGGCCTATCTATTTACTTTTCTTGCTGAGTCACCATCCTCTTATAAAAAGCACTAGTTTGAGAGCACCACTGTCACTTGTATGCATTGTTATTAATTTATATTGAGTATGACTATGACTGGATCTCTTTTGCCATCAGTTACAATGTCTAGTCAGTCCTTGATCTTTAGGGGTGCTCTGCATTTATGTTTTCCGATCTCAGAAAGGGCTAGCTAGATACCATCTTGTTATATTATATCATGATTGTTTTGAGAAAAGTGTTGTCATCCGAGATTTAATATTATTGCTCGCTAGTTGATTATGCCATTGATGTGGGTAAATGTGAGACCTAAAAGTTATTGTGAATATGGTTACACTACAAAAAAATACACTTCCGTGATGATACATGTTTGTCACAGTAGGTCACGTTTTTTGTCATGCATGTACATCCATGACGATTTTATGACAGAATCAAGATAGTCATACCTGGGTTGTCGTAGAAGTGTTCCATGACATTACCAAAATTATCATCATGGAAGTGCCCACTTCCATGCCGATAAATCGCGCGTCACAGAAGTGCTTTCATCAAGGGTGATCAACACGTGGCATCCACCGTAACGGAATGCCGTTAAGCTATCGGGTCCGGTTTTGGATTCGATAACCCGTTAACAGCCCCGACCAATGGGGATTTTCCATGTGTAAAATCATCATTGGCTGGAGGAAACACGTGTCGGCTCATCGGTGGGATAGATGTCATCCACTCATTGGACCCAAGGCGCCTATGATACGTCGACATATGGCACGTCCCAAGAGAGGCCCATTCCTGTGAAAAGGCCGACCCGTTGTCAAAAGGTGGCGGGCCGGCCCACGGAAAGCCTGTTAACAGTCTGTTCGCATATAGCCCATTTACAGCCCGCTAACCCAGGGCCCATTACGACATCTCTGAATTAGGCCCAGTACCGTCATCTGGGCCATCCAATGTGATTCCAGCCTGTTTTAACGTCCACCCCATGTATGGCCCATGACGTCTTTCAGCCCATATGAGGCCCTTTGTAACTCTTGGCCCATTAACGGCTCGTGGTGAAACTGGCCCGTAATGAACAGTGTATCACTTCATACCCATTAACGACCCATTATTCCATTGGTCCGTTTCCAGCCCATGTTATCTTTCGGCCTTCTCAGGGCCCATTTATTCTTGGGCTCATTTCCAGCATTCGGTTACTTACAACCCGTTACTGTCATTTTCTGCTTGTGGGTCAAATTCAGCCCGTGGTTACAATCGGCCCGTTTGTGGCCCGTTAATACGTTGGGACGTTTTCATGTAAAAAACCATTGGGCTATTTTCATAGAGTTATCAAATACGGCCTATTAACGGCCCATTATGGTCCACGAATAGTACGACCCATGATTGGTGAAATGATGATACGCCCCGTAGAAGGCCCATGGAACCTACGGCCCGTAGAAGGCCCATGGGTCGTACGGCCCGTAGAAGGCCCATGGATTCTATGGCCCATATAGAAGGCCAATGGATCCTACGGCCCGTAGAAGGCCCATGGATCATATGGCCCGCAGGAGGCCCATGGTTACAACAGTCAGTGTGTTGCCATGATTATTTTGGCCTAGTTTCCAAAAATAGGTTATTGTGGCCACTAGAAAAACACAGAAAAAGAACTGCAGTGACTACAAGCAAACAACTAAACAAGACAATAAGGAAATAAATAAGCAAGCAATTAATGCTAGCCTATTACCGCTATTACACATATTACATCCACTGGGCATCAAAGTTCTCCACTAATGCAAATATAGGGAACAAAGTAGCATATTACATACACTGGCCATCAAAATTGGCCACCAGTGCAAATAAACACGGCAGCAAAACAAGAGCATAACTGAAACAACTTCAAAAGAGCTCAAGAAACGTTATCCTGAGTATTCACCATGCTGGCAATAAGCTTAGCAAGATTATTAGCTTTGTCATGTTTGGCACTAAAATCCTCCAACGCTTGCTGTTGCACTAGAAAGTATGCATCTGAATGCTCCAGGGACTTCCGCAGTCCTTCCGCTTCTTGTCGCAGCATAGCTGATCGATGTCTTTCAGCTTATAGTTGAGACTCAAGAAACCAAACTCATTCAGACAGTGGGTTTGAATAGCTTGTGCAAGCGGTAGTGGCCAGTAACTCGAACACCAAACCAAGACAGGACTTTGGGGTTGTCTCACTGTCTTCGAGATAGTCTTCCTTAGATGTTTTATCAGCTTTGTTGGAGACCAACAATTATGTGTCACTGTCCTGAACCTTATCTGCATTACTTCCTTTACCATTGCTTAATAAGGCACTCTTCCCCAATATTTTGTCAGCATTCTAAAAGAAAAAACAAGCAGACACATAACAAGTTTAGCATGTACTAGTATATGAAACTCATTTCGGTGAACCAGTTCATTAGTAAGGTGGACATGATTAAACTACCAAGTCTTTTATTGCCAAGTACTAGTACATAATAAAAGCATCAAAAAAACATATATCTATGTCCTATGGTCACTGCATTGTCTTCCCAAATCAAAATAGAGACACGGTTCAAATCATATCAATTCAAGACAAAGCAGCAGTGAAAGAATACAAAGCGTGGGAAACTACACGTCACAACAAGATTTCAAATGGGTACCACGGGTCTACATGTACAACAACACTATTAGCTCTGTTGTGATGCTAGGAATGTGCATGATATGAGAAGTCAACTGTATACACAATGAAATTGAAATCAACAGAGCTATTGATAAGAGCAAACCTGTTAAAGAAACATGCGTGAACATACTTGCTGTGCCATTGGAGTTTCGATTGGATCCTTCAATTTAAAAATAACTTTGTATGAGTAAATACAGTGATACAAGAGCAAAGCAGTATGCACGTTAGCATTCATAGTTTAAAAAGGCGCCTAAGCGAGCGCTTAAGCATGCCTAAGCTCTAGGCGTTGGCAAAACGCATTGCGCATAACTACGCTTAATCTGTGCATAACTGCGCATAAGCATGCACTTTGGTCAGTAAAGCGCAAGGCGGTGGCAAAACGCACAATTAACGCCTAGCGCTTTTTTGAACTATGATAGAAATGGAATCTTAAATTAGAACAGTTGTTCTTCAGGTTTAGGCACTTGTTCTACATGAACAGAGTACAATAAGACACAAGAATATAGTACTTAAAAATAGAAAATGAGCTCATAGACCTTACAACATTCTTGGTTCGGGACCAGTACATGACAAGGCGTTCCCATTCATCGTCCAGTAAATGTGTCTTGGGAGAACGTAAGGGAATTTGATGAGTTTCTTTGCCAGTGAAGTACATTTTCTTTAGGTAATTCCGTTACTACCACCAAGCATTCTTGAAGATAGCAGAGGTATTAGCACAGGTTAGCACATCCTGAGTTTCCAAATCGGTCCTTCTCTATAGAGAAAAATTGGAAAATTTGCTGTATTATAACCATCATGGAGGTAGGATGTATGGGACAAAGCAAAGTAATTGCCATGAATAACATTACTTACACATAACTCCTGGACAAACACCTGCAGCTGGCATTTTCCTTCATCTTCAGTATAATATTTCCAAGATGGGAAGATACGCACGTACGATTTAACAACATCAAATGCGATAGATGCTAAACAACGACTAGATGGTTGTGCTTCCTCCACTGGAATAGGCATACTAACTGGTGGAGTTGGGGTTCGCCGTGGTAGTACTGGCCCTTTGGGCACTGGAGCTGCCTTACTAACTGCTCTTGTTTGGGAGCTCTATGGTGGAGATGGTGCTGTGTCAACAGGAACTGGGTTACTATCGGCTGGGGTTGGGGTTAGATTGGGTGAAGCTGGTTCTCTGTCCATCGCAGTAGGGGTACAATCT
>NW_024118785.1:0-11248 GCF_003073215.2 Triticum urartu
CGTCCCGATATTATGCTAAGTTTGTGCATGTGTGCACGATATCAAGCTGCTCCTAAAGAATGTCATCTTAAGGCCATGAAAAGGATAGTAAGATACTTAATTCATACACCAAACTTTGGCATTTGGTATCCTAAGAGGTCTTCTTTTGATCTTGTTGGCTATTCCGACTCGGATTATGCCGGAGACAAGGTTGATAGAAAGTCCACTTTGGGTACTTGTCAATTTCTTGGTAGATCTCTTGTGTCTTGGTCTTCCAAGAAACAAAACTCGGTATCCTTATCCACCGCCGAAGCGGAATACATTGCCGCTGGTTCATGTTGTGCTCAATTACTTTGGATGACCCAAACTCTTAAAGATTATGGGATCTATGTGAAACATGTTCCACTACTTTGTGACAATGAAAGTGCTATCATAATTGGTCATAATCCTGTACAACATTCTCGAACTAAGCATATTGAAGTTCGTCATCATTTCATTCGAGATCATGTTGCTAAGGGTGACATTGATCTTAAGCATGTTCGCACTGATAAGCAATTAGCAGATATATTCACTAAACCACTTGATGAGAAAGTGTTTTGCAGGTTGAGAGGAGAAATGAACATTATTGATGCTTTGAACTTGGAGTAGGAACTCCATTGGATACATGCAAGACATGAGCTTATAACTAATCCATGATATATCTCTTATGATGACTATCTTATGTCTTGGATATATTTGTACCTTGCATGTTGTCTAACCCATGTAGGTGCTTGGTTGAATCTAATTCTATGAGATTGCGACTCACTCACATCTTGAGCAATCTCTACATCACCAAGACTCTACACAATGGTGGTTGAAGACAAGGAAGCACAAAACCATTCAAACATATCCTTTGACAAATTCTATGTTGAGCTTCATGATTGTCATTTTTGGATATACAAGCGCTCTTCCTTGCAAGAACTAACCCATGTAGGTAGATGAACTCACCCTCCAAGTGGTGCTCCCAACTTTTGATGAGCTACATCAACCTTGAGCACCCACACAAGTTCAACTACATGAGCAAAAACCACACCACCACCCAAGGTATGTTATTCCATCTTAGAGAAGCTTTACTCCAAGACATGAGTCAAAGCAACTCAACGAGATGTGAATACATCAAGATGCTTAAACGAAAAATGGCAACCCCATTTTGAGCCTAAACGATGAGTATGGCCTATGATCAAGTGTTCTCACTTGACTCCTAAGTCAATATACTCTAACATAGGTGACTATGTCACCGCTCAACTCTAGATGAAGTTCTCTTGTGTTCTTTCTTTGTGTTATTGCATTTGTCTCATGCATGTTTTTTTCTTTCTTTTAAAAAAAACAACTTCATCTAGATCTTTCAGTCTCTTTTCTTTTGGTTTTTGTTCTGCATTTTCTGCATTTAATTCCTTGCAAATCTTTGTAAGATCCTACATGTCTAGCGAGCTGAGGTGACAAGTGTTTTTCTCTGTGTAAACTCGGTTTCACCGACTTGCAATTCTCGGTCCAACCGAACCTTTTCGGTACCACCGAAATATGCCACTCGGTGCCACCGACTTTGCATTCAGAAAAACAGTTTGCCAGTTGTTCTATATTTCTTCTGATCCAGCTCCACTAAATGAATCTTGTCCTCTACAAGCATCACAGTTTTATCCATTGCTTTGTGCTGAGTCTCAAGGACCAAACCTATACGACGGATTCCAGAAAGCCCTTCTTGGAAATTGATGTCAAAGGGGGAGAGAGAGATCACATCAAAGCTAAAGGGGGAGAGAAAGTCTCAAGGATCCCAGATTTCCCAAATGTTATTAAGGAGGAGAGAGAGATTTCCAGGGGGAGAGAAAATACTTTCAAGAGGAGAGATGTCACATGTCTTTTTGGGGGAAAGACATGTTCATATATACGCTTATTTGCATTAAGTTCTATCCAGTGGTATCCTTCAGCTTAGATTTTCTGTTTCCTATCTTCTCCCAATATCCCATGTAAGATTCAGGGGGAGCAAGACACCTAAGGGAAAGAAATCAGTCAAATTCATCAAATTCATTGCATATCTTTACTCTTGGGGACATGTTGAATTCAATGTAGTACCTAGTACTTACTCTCTATATGTCATCCCAGTCTTGGTATCCTTGTGGTTTCTTTTGTTTGCTCTAGTTAGTGGATGTACCTGTGTTATCTAACTTTGTTTGTGCAGGTTCATTCCATCCTAAGCCAACTCAAAGACAACAAGGTAAGTGCATGCATCAAAATCATGAGTATGAGGAATTCTTGCTTATGTACATACTGTTTGCAAGAAGGACTCATGAGCATGAAGGTATCTTCCTTGATAATCTTTTGCTCTGATGCATATGGCCAAGATACATGTAACACATTGCCTACTCTGTCATGATCATGCTCTCACATGCTTCTATATTTTATATTCATATGATTGCATATATGATTGGGGGAGCCTATGTTTGTTACATGTCCTTCCAAAGCTTTACTTGTTGTTCTTTATATCTTTATCTAAAGCTTGGATGTATGTTGCCATCAATTACCAAAAAGGGGGAGATTGAAAGCACAAGTGCTCCCTAGGTGGTTCTGATAATTGACGACAACATATCTCTTGTTGGACTAACATTTCTATCTAGTATGTTTCAGATAAGTTCAACAATGGAGTGGCATGGACTAAAGGTTGTGGGAAGTTCTCCAAGATGCTAAGGACAAAGGATTGGCTAAAGCTTAAAGCTCAAGACTCTTCATTTTACATTTGTAGTGATCCAAGATCACATTGAGTCCATAGGAAAAGCCAATACTATAAAGGAGGGATGAGGTGTTGCCTAATGAGCCTCTTGCTCAAGTGCTTAATGATATGCTCCAAAATCCTCAGCTACTTTCCCATATCCACAAATGACCTAAACCCTAAGCCAAACTCGGTCATACCGATTATTTCTATCCGGCGCCACCGAGTTTCACATGTCATAAGCCACTGCCAAACCCTAATCAGTTCGGTCTCACCGATGGGATCTCGGTCTCACCGAGATGGGCTTGCAAACTCTCTATTACCTATTGCATTATTCTCGGTCCCACCGAGATATGCAATCGGTCCCACCGAGTTTGAGTAATCGGTCAAACCGAGTTTTGGATTTACCCTAACCCTAGCACATCGGTCCCACCGAAATCTCTAACGGTCACTAGGTTTACCTTTTCGGTCCGACCGAGTTTGTTCACTCGGTCCCACCGAGATTGGTAGATTGTGTGTAACGGTTGGATTTTGTGTGGAGGCTATATATACCCCTCCACCTCCTCTTCATTCGTGGAGAGAGCCATCAGAACACATACACAATTCCAACTCATATGTTCTGAGAGAGAACCACCTGCTCATGTGTTGAGACCAAGATATTCCATTCCTACCATATGAATCTTGATCTCTAGCCTTCCCAAGTTGCTTTCCACTCAAATCTTCTTTCCACAAAATCCAAATCCTATGAGAGAGAGAGTTGAGTGTTGGGGAGACTATCATTTGAAGCACAAGAGCAAGGAGTTCATTACCTACACACCATTTGTTACTTCTTGGAGAGTGGTGTCTCCTAGATTGGCTAGGTGTCACTTGGGAGCCTCCGACAAGATTGTGGAGTTGAACCAAGGAGTTTGTAAGGGCAAGGAGATGCCTACTTCGTGAAGATCTACCGCTAGTGAGGCAAGTCCTTCGTGGGCGATGGCCATGGTGGGATAGACAAGGTTGCTTCTTCATGGACCCTTCTCCAATTGCGTTTGAATTCTCCAAACCCTTCCCTTTACATTCTTGCAAGTTGCATGCTTTACTTTCCGCTGCCTATACACTCTTTGCATACTTGCTTGATATGTATTGTGTATGTTGAAATTGTGCCTAAACTCCACCTAAACCGAAAAAGCTTAAAAATTGCAACTTTAGCATTAAGTGTCTAATCACCCCCCCTCTAGACACATCTACTTCAAGGTCCTACAGTTATCCATTCATCAAGTGAGTTAATGTCAAATAAACTCTTTTCACCGGCAAGTTTGAAATCATAATTGAGCTCTTTGATTTCCCAATAAGCTTTATGTTCTAATTCAAGAAGTGACATGATTTTCCATAAACCATCTTATATGGAGGCATACCCATGGGGTTTTTATAAGCAGTTCTATAAGCCCATAATGCATCATTAAGTTTCTTAGACCAATTCTTTCTAGATCTATTAACAGTCTGTTGCAAAATCAATTTAATCTCTCTATTGCTCAATTCTACTTGACCACTAGACTGAGGATGATATGGAGATGCAATTCTATGGTTGACATCATATTTAGCAAGCATTTTACGGAAAGCACCATGAACAAAATGTGAACCACCATCAGTCATTAAATATCTAGGGACTCCATACCTCGGAAAAATAACTTCTTTAAGCATCTTAATAGAGGTGTTATGATCAACACTACTAGTTGGAATAGCTTCTACCCACTTAGTAACGTAATCAACAACAACTAAAATATGTGTATAACCATTAGAGGAAAGAAAAGGTCCCATATAATCAAAGCCCCAAACATCAAATGGTTCAGTAACAAGTGAATAGTTCATAGGCATTTCCTGACGTCTACTAATATTACCAATTCTCTGGCATTCATCACAAGACAATACAAACTTACGAGCATCCTTGAAGAGAGTAGGCCAATAAAAACCGGATTGCAATACCTTGTGTGTAGTTCTATCTCCAGCATGGTGTCCTCCGTAGGCCTTGGAGTGACACTTGCGTAGGATCTGTTCCTGTTCATGCTCAGGTACACAACGTCTAATAACACCATCTACTCCTTATTTATAAAGATGTGGGTCGTCCCAAAAGTAATGTCTTAAATCATAGAAAAACTTTTTCTTTTGCTGGTATGTGAAGCTAGGTGGTATAAATCTAGCAACAATGTAATTAGAATAATCAACATACCATGGAGCATTATGAGAAGCATTTATGATAGCTAATTGTTCATCAGGAAAGCTATCATCAATAAGCAGTGGGTCATCAAGACCATTTTCTAACCTAGACAAGTTGTCTGCAACGGGGTTCTCAGCTCCCTTTCTATTAATAATATGCAAATCAAATTCTTGCAGCAAGAGAACCCATCTAATAAGTCTAGGTTTAGCATCTTTGTTTTCCATAAGGTATTTATTAGTAGCATGATCAGTGTGAACAATTACTTTGGAATCAACAATATAAGATCTGAACTTATCAGAAGCAAAAACAACTGCTAAGGATTCTTTTTCAGTAGTAGCACAATTTCTCTGGGCACTGTCTAGAGTTTTACTAGCATAATGAATAACATTTATTTTCTTATCAACTCTTTGTCCTAGAACAGCACCAACAGCATAATCACTCGCATCACACATAATTTCAAAGGGTAGGTTACAATCAGGTGGTTGAACAATAGGTGCAGAAATCAAGGCTTTCTTAAGTATTTCAAATGCTTCCACACAATCATCATCAAAAACAAAAGGAACATCTTTTTGCAAGAGATTAGTGAGAGGCCTAGAAATTTTAGATGAGTCTTTAATGAACCTCCTATAGAAACCAGCATGGCCAAGAAAACTTCTTATACCTTTGATATCTTTAGGACACGACATCTTTTCAATATCATCTACTTTAGCTTTATCAACTTCAATACCTCCTTCAAAAATCTTAGGCCCCAAGACAATACCATCATTAACCAGAAAGTGGCACCTTTCCCAATTCAAGACAAGGTTAGTTTCTTCACACCTCTGCAAAACTCGATCAAGGTTCCTTAAGCAATCATCAAAGGAAGTTCTGTAAACGGAGAAATCATCCATGAAAACCTCAACAATCTTTTCACAAAAGTTAGAGAATATAGCAGTCGTACATCTTTGAAAGGTAGCAGGTGCATTGCATAAACTGAAAGGCATACGTCTATAAGAAAAAGTACAGAAAGGGCAAGTAAAAGTGGTATATTCTTGATCCTCTTTTGACACAGGTATTTGAGAAAAACCAGAAAAACCATCTAGAAAGCAAAAATGTGTATGTTTGGATAGTCTTTCTAGCATTTGATCAATAAAAGGTAGAGGGTAGTGATCTTTTCTAGTAGCTTTGTTCAGTTTGCGGAAATCAATTACCATTCTATAACCTGTAACAATTCTTTGTGGAACCAATTCATTCTTATCATTAGGAACAACAGTAATGCCTCCCTTCTTAGGGACACAATGAACATGACTTACCCATCTACTATCAGCGATAGGATAAATTATACATGCCTCTAGAAGCTTTAGTATTTCATTTCTTACCACTTCTTTCATCTTAGGATTTAACCATCGTTGGTGATCAACAACTGGTTTAGCATCTTGTTCCATATTAATTTTGTGCGATATAGAGTGGGACTAATGCCCTTAAGATCATCAAGACCATATCCAATAGCGGTACGGTGCTTCTTCAGAGTTTTCAATAATCTGTTTTCTTCATGCTCTGAAAGGTTAGCACTAATAATAATAGGATATATCTTCTTTTCATCAAGATAAGCATATTTCAAAGTATCAGGTAATTTCTTAAGCTCAAACACGGGATCACCATTGGGTGGAGGAGGATCCCTAGGGATTTCAACAGGCAAATTGTGTTTCAGAATAGGCCCTTGATTAAAGAATAATTCATCTAATTCCCTTCGTTCATTCATAAACATATCATTTTCATGGTCTAGCAAATATTGTTCTAAAGGATCAGTAGGAGGCACGGCAATAGAAGCAAGACCAATAATTTCATCCTTACTAGGCAATTCTTTATCACGGGGTTGTCTACTAAATTTAGAGAAATAAAAATCATGAGACTCATCCCCAAAACTGACGGTAACAATTTCTTTCTCGCAGTCTATCTTAGCATTAACAATATTCAAGAAGGGTCTACCAAATATAATGGTACAAAAGTCATCTTGTGGAGAACCAAGAACAAGAAAATCAGTAGGGTATTTTATTTTCCCACACAAGAATTCAACATCTCTAACAATCCCAATTGGTGATATAGTATCTCCATTAGCTAGCTTGATAGTAACATCAGTTTCTTCTATTTCAGCAGGCGCAATATCATTCATAATTTATTTATATAAAGTAAAGGGAATTGCACTCACACTAGCACCAACATCACATAAGCCATGATAACAATGATCTCCTATTTTAATAGAAACAACAAGCATGTCAACAATTGGTCTATGTTTATCTTTAATATCTGGTTTAGCAATTCTAGCGGCTTCATCACAGAAATAAATAACATGCCCATCAATATTATCAGCCAAGAGATCTTTAACCATAGCAATACTAGGTTCAACTTTAATTTGTTTAGGGGGGTGTAGTTGTTCTAGTATAACTCTTACGAACCACAGTTGAAGCTTTAGCATGATCCTTTATTCTAACAGGAAAAGGTGGTTTCTCAATGTAAGCAGTAGGAACAATAGGATCAACATTATAAGTAATAGTTTCTTCTTCAACTTTAATAGTTTATACTACTTTCACTTCAATGGGAGGATGATATTTAAACCACTTCTCTTTAGGGAGATCAACACGAGTAGCAAATGATTCACAAAAAGAAGCTACTATCTCAGAGTCAAGTCCATATTTAGTGCTAAATTCATGAAAAGCATCGGTATCCATAAAAGTTTTAACACAATCGAACTTAAGGTATATACCCGACTCATTACCTTCGTCGAGTTCCCAATATTCAGAGTTCCGTTTAATTATTTCCAATAAATCCCATTTGAATTCAGTAGTCTTCTTCATAAAAGAACCAGTACAAGAAGTATCGAGCATGGATTGATCATTACGAGAAAGCTGAGCATAACAATTCTGAATGATAATTTCTCTTGAGAGCTCATGGTTGGGGCATGAATATAACATTAAATCAAGCCTCCCCAAGCTTGAGCGATACTTTCTCCTTCACGAGGATAGAAATTATATATATATAATTCCGATCACGATGAACCAGATGCATAGGATAAAACTTCTGATGAAATTCCAATTTCAATCGGTTGTAGTTCCTTGATCTAATATCATCACATAGCCTATACCATGTAAATGCCTTTACGTTCAAAGATAAAGGGAAGACCTTCTTCTTGACATCATAATCGGGCAAACCTGCAAGCTTAAATAATCCACAAACTTCGTCCACATAGATTAGGTGCATATCAGGATGTAATGTTCCATCTCCCGCATAAGGATTAGCTAGCAGTTTCTCTATCATACCTGAAGGAATTTCATAATAAATATTTTCAGTAGGTGCAGTAGGTTGAGGGGCAACTCTTTCCTCTTCTGGTTGGGATGAAGATACCCCGAACAAAACCCTCAAAGGATTATTTTCCATAGTAACAAGTGATAGTAAATTTCAGCACACTATATAAATGTTTCCTTACCAAAGGCGCTTCACTCCCCGGCAACGGCGCCAGAAAAGAGTCTTGATGACCCACAAGTATAGGCGATCTATCATAGTCCTTTCGATAAGTAAGAGTGTCGAACCCAACGAGGAGCAGGAGGAAATGACGGTTTTCAGCAAGGTATTCTCTGCAAGCACTGAAATTATCGGTAACAGATAGTTGTGTGATCAGATAATTCGTAATGGGTAACAAGTAAAAAAGTAACAAAGGTGCAGCAAGGTGGACCAATCCTTTTTGTAGCAAAGGACAAGCCATGACGAACTCTCATATAAAGCAAAGTGCTCCCGAGGACACATGGGAATTGTTGTCAAGTTAGTTTTCATCATGCTCATATGATTCACGTTCGTTACTTTCATAATTTGATATGTGGGTGGCCCGGTGCTTGGGTGCTGCCTTCCCTTGGACAAGCCTCACACTTATGATTAACCCCTCTCGCAAGCATCCGCAACTATGAAAGAAGAATTAAGATAAATCTAACCATAACATGAAACATATGGATCCAAATCAGCCCCTTATGAAGCAACGCATAAACTAGGGTTTAAGCTTATGTCACTCTAGCAACCCATCATCTACTTATTACTTCCCAATGCCTTCCCCTAGGCCCAAATCATGGTGAAGTGTCATTTAGTCAACGTTCACATAACACCACTAGAGGAAAGACAACATACATCTCATCAAAATATCGAACTAATTCCAAATTCACATGATTACTTATAAGAAGACTTCTCCCATGTCCTCAGGAACAAACGTAACTACTCACAAAGCATATTCATGTTCATAATCAGAGGGGTATTAAATAGCATTAAGGATATGAACATATGATCTTCCACCAAATAAACCAACTAGCATCAACTACAAGGATTAATCAACACTAGCTACTAGCAACCCATAGGTACCAATATGAGGTTTTGAGACAAAGATCGGATACAAGAGATGAAATAGGGTTTGAGAGAGATGGTGCTGGTGAAGATGTTGATGGAGATTGACCCCATCTCAATGAGAGGATCGTTGGTGCTGACGATGGCTTACGTTTCCCCCTCCTAGAGGGAAGTATCCCCGGCAGAATAGCTCTGCCGAAGCCCAAAATTGGTTTCGCCCAGGTTCCGCCTCAAGACGGCGGTGCTTCGTCCCGAAAGCTTCCTTCTGATTGTTTCTAGTTCAAAACACACCATATAGCAGAACATGGGCATCGGGGGCCAGCCAGCTGGTCCACAAGGCAAGGGGCGCGCCCCCACCCTTGTGGATGGCTGGTGGACCCCCTCTGGTGCTTTCTTCGCCCAATATTTTTTACTTTCCAAAACGACTCCCCGTGAATTTTCAGGACTTTTGGAGTTATGCAGAATAGTTCTCTAATATTTGCTCCTTATCCAGTCCAGAATTCCAGCTGTCGGCATTCTCTCTCTTCAGGTAAACCTTGTAAAATAAGAGAGAAAAGGCATAAGTATTGTGCCATAATGTGTAATAACAATCCATAATTCCATAAATGATGATATAAAAGCATGATGCAAAATGGACGTATCACTCAGCAGGTGCAATATCATTCATAATTTCTTGGTATATGGTAAACGGGGTAGCACTAACACTAGCACCCAAGTCACATAAACCATGATAAAAATGATCTCCTATTTTAACAGAGACAACATACATGCCAACAACAGGTTTATTCTTATCTTTAGTATCGGGTTTAGCAATCTAGTAGCTTCATAAAAAAAGTAAATAACATGCCCATCAATATTATCGACTAAGAGATATTTAACCATGGCAACACTAGGTTCAACTTTGATTTGTCCAGAAGGTCTAGGTGCTCTAACATTACTTTTATTAACCATGGTTGAGACTTTATCATGTTTCTTTATCCTTATAGGAAAGGGTGTGTCGGTGTCAAAACCAGCGGATCTCGGGTAAGGGGTCCCGAACTGTGCGTCTAGGCGGATGGTAACAAGAGACAAGGGACACGGTGTTTTTACCCAGGTTCGGGCCCTCTCGATGGAGGTCAAACCCTACTCCTACTTGATTGATATTGATGATATGAGTATTACAAGAGTTGATCTACCACGAGATCAGAGAGGCTAAACCCTAGAAGCTAGCCTATGGTATGATTGTTGTTCTTGGTCCTACGGAATAAACCCTCCGGTTTATATAGACACCGGAGGGGGCTAGGGTTATACAGAGTCGGTTATAAGGAAGGAGATCTACATATCCGTATTGCCAAGCTTGCCTTCCACGCCAAGGAGAGTCCCATCCGGACACGGGACGAAGTCTTCAATCTTGTATTTTGATAGTCCAACAGTCCGGCCAAAGGTCATAGTCCAGCTGTCCGGATACCCCCTTATCCGGGACTCCCTCAGTAGCCCCTGAACCAGGCTTCAATGACGATGAGTCCGGTGCGCAGATTGTCTTCGGCATTGCAAGGCGGGTTCCTCCTGCGAATACTTCATAGAAGATTTTGAAGACGATGATCGTGCCCGGCTCTGCAAAGTAAGTTCCACATACCACCACAGAGAGAATAATATTTTCACAAATCTAATCTGCTGACGTATTCCGTAGCGTGACATCACACCATAGCCGAGCCTTTATTCGAATCGTTTTTTACACCCCACCTCAGCGCGTTTCGCGAGGCGGTTTCTTAGGGAGTCCTGGATTAGGGGGTGTCCGGATAGCCGGACTATACCTTCGGCCAAACTCCTGGACTATGAAGATACAAGATTGAAGACTTCGTCCCGTGTCCGGAAGGGACTTTCCTTGGCGTGGAAGGCAAGCATAGCGATACGGATATGTAGAGCTCCTACCATTGTAACCGACTCTGTGTAACCCTAGCCCTCTCCGGTGTCTATATAAACCGGAG
>NW_024118786.1:0-42649 GCF_003073215.2 Triticum urartu
GTATGACTATATACGGAATACATGCCTACATTACATTGATGAACTGGAGCTAGTTCTGTGTCACCCTATGTTATGACTGTTACATGATGAATCGCATTCGGCATAATTATCCATCACTGGTCCGGTGCCTACGAGTTTTCCATATACTGGTTTACGCTTATTTACTTTCCCTCTGCTACTGTTTCAATCACTACAAAATACCAAAAACATTACTTTTGTTGTCTTTACTTTTGTTGCCGCGACCACCACTATCATATTACTTTGCTACTAAACACTTTGTTGCAGATACTAAGTTTCCAGGTGTGGTTGAATTGACAACTCAACTGCTAATACTTGAGAATATTCTTTGGCTGCCCTTGTGTCGAATCAATAAATTTGGGTTGAATACTCTACCCTCGAAAGCTGTTGCGATCCCCTACACTTGTGGGTTATCAGCTCACCTCCTGGCAAGAGAAGGGCCTAACCTGGGGTTCTTAGAATGAGCTAACTGGGCTCCATACATGCATCCAGAACATGATAACCAAGAGAATCAAACTTGTCAACGTGATCCAGGTTATGCTCATTCGCCGGATCCTTCCATGCCAACGCTGTACTTGCTATTTGTGGGAGTTCGATCCGACCAAGCACCAGACGCTACTAGAGCTCTTCGGCACGATGCGCGAAGGCATATGGAAAGTGCTCTTCAAGGTCGGCGAGACACCGCCGCCTACGACCGAGGATTGCGGGCTCAGCTTAAAACGCCAGGCTAATTCGGTAAGTTCTTTCATATTTTCAAGGTATAGCCTTTACTGGCATATTTTGAGAAGGAGTCTAAGCCTTCCTATCATTTTTAGGGCTGGATTGACATAGCAAGGCAGATCAACTGTCCGGCTCCGCTGCCTGAAGACCCAGAACCCTCGCTTCTGACGAAGATGCTGTTTCCAGCGCCTTATGATGTGCCGGAGAAGAAGGCCAACAAAACGGCCAAGGGGACCCAGAGTGGCCTTCGCCGAAAAGGAGCTTCAGACATGACGTCCGAAGACGGTACTCGCTCTTCGGCCGCCGAAGACGACGAGGAGGAGGAAGAAAGCGACTCCCCCTTGGGGGGAAAGGAAGAAAAGGGAGGCCTCCCCAAATTTGGAAGCGAAGGCACCCAAGAGGGGGAAGGCCTCCCTTGCGGATACCTCCGCGTGGGATGTCAATAGCAGTCCAGAGCGAATGCCCCGGACCAAGCCTCGGGCCGCCTCGTAAGTACGAAAAGCCTTATGGACGTCCAAATGCTTGGCCTCTCCATTTTGTAATATTAATTTGTTTAAATTATACCATCGTAGTCCAGCCTGCGACAGCTCCCCGCGATCTTCGACACAGGGTTTGCTAGATTCAAAGGAGATGGCTAGCATGTCACTGCCTCCCACTCACTCTGTCTTGACCAAGGGTGATGACGAGGTGGTGTCCCAAAGGACCTTCCCCGACAGGGGGAGGGTTCTAGAGATCGTCTGGGTGGCGCCCAAGGATGACTCCTCGGCCGCCAGACACATGGGGGAAAAAGCCCCTGTGGGGACTGGTGATGGGGGCGAAATCCCATTCGGGCCCCATTCCGGAGACCTACACGGCTCCGGAGTCCAGCGAACGGCCTTCCCTGAAAGGAGGAGGTGTGCCTATTCTGCCGGTGACCTCTGTCCAACCGGAGGCACCGGATAATCTACTGAAAGTGCTACGAGGCGCTTCCATTGTGGATGAACACCGTGTCCTTATGGGTATGGTGATCGAGAAGGATCAGTCCGCCAAAAGCGGACTGACCGAAGCCTGCACTAGCCTTTTATCAGGCTTTGAGGTAAGTACTATAATTGTAGAAAGGATACCACAGTGTAGACAGTAGCTCCTGATGCTTTGTTCGGTGTCCAGAAAGAAAAAGCCGAACAAAGGATCAAAATAATTTTCGTAGGAGTCTAACATAAGATGTCTATGTGAATAAGCAGGCGTCGCTGCTGGCTGCTGCCACTCATACTGCGGAGGTCTCTGGCCTGAAGCAGAGCCTAGAGCAGGCCGAAGAAGAGCTCGGTCTCATGGAGAAGCAACTGGAGGACAGCCAAGGTATGCAATGACCTGCGCCTGAATTTAGGAAGGATGAATGTTTCGTGATGACTAAAGTGTCCTCAATTTTATTAGGGGCCACGACCGAGGTGGTGGCCCTCAAGAAGGCATTAGACAAGGCCGAGGACAAAGTGGCCAAGGAGCATGCCGCGCACGAGAAGCGTGAGGCCTGGGTCGGTGAGGTCTAGCAAGAGCTCTAGGACACTATCAAGAAGTACGAGTCCTTGGAGCATGATTCTAAGACGCAAGCGTCCGAACTTGCGAAGGCCCGCCAGAGCGCACAAGAGTCTCGAGCCGAGGCCCAAAGCGCCCTTCAGGAAATCCAGGCGGCCAAGAAGATCGTGGCGGGTAAGGCTTTCATTATGCAAAGAAAGTTTGTGAAGGAAATATTCCTTTTACTTACCCGAATTTGGAGCTCTCCAGGGGTGTTTACGGATTTGCCGCGCAGCGTATCAGATGCTGCTGAGTTCTATCAAGCCGAAGAAGGGAGTTCTACGAAGAAGCTGTTCTGGTCTCAATATCTTGGACGAGAACATCCGGTGCCCTTCGGCGACCAGCTGAAACAGCTAGTCGAGCTGCACAAGGTAGCTGAGCTAGCCATGAAGGACCTGATAGTCCAACTATGGCCTACCATGCTGATACCCAACAGCCACTTCGGACTTGTGAAGCGGCTTGTTAGTGCTTGCCCATGGCTGGAGGACATAAAGAGATCGGTCTGTATTGAAGGTGCCCGGATGGCCTTTGCCCGTGTCAAGATGCACTGGGCGAAGATGGATGCCAAGAAGCTGATGACCGAGGGGCCGCTTGAGGGCAAGGAGCACCACCGACCCGTGTTATATTTTGATGGTGTCCTGGAGGGATCTCGCCTTGTGGCGGAGCATTGTGCGAAGGATGTTATATTCCCATGAAAATATTCGTATTATCCTGTCCTGTAACATGAAACAATGATGTTATGTAATATAATGCTTCTTATGTTTTAATGTTTTCCTCCTGTGCGGCCGTGTTGTATGAAATCAGAGGGTTGGCCAGTCGTCGGCTTCTGCCCCCACGTAGGTAGTACGGGGGTGTTCGGGATGGAATCTAAACAATCTAGATCCAATTATATGGTCCTTGAAGGAGTTGTTTAGCGCAACGAACCAGGCAGCCAGACTATGCGGCTTGAACGCCCTCACTTAGCCATAGGAGTTTTACAATAAAAACATGGGCGCAGCCCTAGTATACGAACTAGAGTGCTATAAGCGACTGATCAGGAAGTACCGATCCTTTGTGTAATGCAGAAGAAATCTCCAACGATTTGTAACCTCCGAACAGCTGACCGACTCTTGCCGCATCATGACAGTCAGTTTTTGGCTTTCTCTACTGAGGTGCTCCTTTGGATAAACCAAGGCACAATCACAGTAGTTCTCCCTTTACGACCTTAGCCGATATAGCGGAACGTAAGGTAGCAAGCACAAGAGCCGGGCAACCCAACTATTGACCAAAGACATGATTCGGAGCCAATGCATATAATGCTATATTCGGGGTGCCGAACTATACTTATAAAAAGTGTTCAGACTTTTGTTGCCGTAATGTGGGGTGCTATGAAGCCCCTGGCAAACAGCAAACGTACCAAGTGTACAGGTGCTACTTGATAGGGTTATCCACATGGGAGCTGAAAAAAGAGAAAGAAAATAGAAAAGGTACAAAGGTAAAAAGCTAGGGTCCTAAAGCTCCAGCCACAAACTGTTCTCATTGTAATTTAATTAGTACGTGAAGGCGCATTGATACTGGTAGTGCGATAAGCAACAGGCTATTTGACATGCCGAAACCAAGGGAGAGCTGCACGTGGGTCCTGAAAAACAGGTAGAGTTATCGTTTAACAGAATCACCTAAAAAGTCCCCATATGTCTGCGTTTCTCGTCGTCTCGTTGTGTTTATCCTTCAAGAGGACCGATGACCAGACCACCAGATGGGGCCTGTGTGATTGAGACCTAAAAAGGAAACAAGTAAAAGTGAAAGTATGTGTGTATCCAATGTCAGTTGAGCTGTACTATGGACCACAAGCTAGCTATGCCTCCGTCGATGACCATGGGATTTTGAGTGTGTAGTTATGTACGCGCGGCACGAATGCCACCACTTTATCGGAACTGAGACGGAGGCCCGATTGCTAGTCGAGCTCCTGACGAACCAAGCTCTCCTACTGCAGAGTAGTTCGGACCCTCTTAACGGTATTCGTGGGCTCGGTAGCCGAATTAAGGTTCTGCTTCAGAAGGCCGCTCTATACTTCTGCTGCTAAGGCAGCTATGTGCTCTTCTGTATGCAGGGAGTGTTCCGTATTTCCGTTGACCGTTATGACGCCGCATGGACCAGGCATCTTGAGCTTGAGATAAGCATAGTGTGGTACTACATTGAATCGAGCAAACGTAGTTTGTCTGAGAAGTGCGTGATAGCCGCTGCGGAAGGGGACGATATCGAAGATTAACTCCTCGCTTCAGAAATTGTCCGGAGATCTGAAGACAACCTCTAGTGTGATTGAGCCCATACAGCGGGCTTCTACGCCTAGTAGGACTCCTTTGAAGGTAGTCCTGGTGGGCTTGATCTGTGATGGGTTAATGCCCATTTTTCGCGATGTATCCTGATAGAGAAGATTGAGGCTGCTTCCTCCGTCCAAAAGGACGCGAGTTAGGTGGAACCCATCAATTATTGGGTCTAGGACCAGTGCTGCTGAGCCACTGTGACAGATACTGGTCAGATGATCCCGATGATCAAAAGTGATCGGGCATGACGACCATGGCTTAAATTTTGGGGCGACTGGCTCTATCGCGTAGACGCCACTGAGCACACGCTTGCGCTCCCTCTTGGGGTTGTGGGTAGCATATATCATGTTCACCGTTTTGACCTGAGGGGAAAAGTTCTTTTGTCCCCCTGTGTTCGGTTGCCGGGGCTCTTCATCATCGTCCTCGCTTTGTGATCCCTGTTCTCGACGTTTAATTTGCCGGCCTATATAAAAACCTAGCAATCCCTATTTGTATGATTGGGTGGTTTCTCCGAGGTGCCATGAATCTGGCACGGACGATCAAGTATGCGGTCAAGCTGGATGGGCCTGAATTGTTCTTTTGGAACGGCTTCTTCCGCTGACCGGACTTAGAGCCACTGAATCCGGCATTGACCGCCATATCCTCGGTGTTATCACTATTGTTTCGACGCTTGTATCTATTGCGCCGAGACTTGTCTTTGTTATTTTTAACTTCAGGGGTGCCGGCGTCGCTTGCATTATTTTTGCTACGGGCCAACCAGCTGTCCTCGCCCGCACAAAAGCGGGTCATGAGTGCCGTGAGGGCCGCCATGCATTTTGGCTTTTTTTGGCCGAGGTGGCGAGCGAGCCATTCGTCACGGATGCTGTGTTTGAAGGCTGCTAGGGCTTCGGCATCCGCACAATCGACGATTTGGTTCTTTTTTGTTAAGAACCTAGTCTAGAATTTCCTGGCGGACTCTCTAGGTTGTTGAACTATGTGGCTTAAGTCATCGGCATCTGGTGGCCGGACATATCTACCTTGGAAGTTGTCGAGGAAGGCTTCTTTGAAGTCCTCCCAGCTGCCGATAGAATTTTCAGGAAGGCTGTTTAACCAGTGCCGAGCTGGCCCCTTGAGTTTTAAAGGAGGTATTTGATGGCGTGGAGGTGATCGCCGCGGGCCATATGAATGTGGAGAATGAAGTCTTCGATCCACACTGCGGGGTCCGTGGTTCCATCGTATGATTCTATATTCACGGGCTTGAACCCTTCTGGGAATTCATGATCCATGACCTCATTAGTGAAGCAATGATGGTGTCCAGCGCCTCTATATCGGGCCGTATCGCGACGTAGCTCTGATGGAGTCTGTCTACGGTTTTCAGCCCGCGCATGACTAAGTTTGTCACGTCCGAATAGGTCGCTGTCACCGCGTGTCGAGGCACGTCCTCGAGATCCGTAGATTGATCTGGTATGTCCTGCTTTATTGTTTAGGTTTTGTCAGAGGTCATATGTATGGCCGTGGGCGAATTTTCCTCTACCTGTGTGATGAGGCGGGGCGGGCAGGTGTTCGGCGTGAGTTGCCGTTTTGTCCCGACCATGTGGTGGTCGGTCAGCCGCATTGTACGATGGTGGTATGTATTCCGGCGCCTCCTCGTCAAACTGAGGTACCAATTTGTGCTTTGGGTAACTGTTGGTTGGGCGCTTGAGGCCGTATTATTCGGCTGCTAGGACATCAGTCCATTTATCATTGAGCAGATTTTGATCAGCTTGAAGCTGCTGCTTCTTCTTTTTCAGGCTCCTTGAAGTGGCTATTAGCTAGCACTTGAAGCGCTCCTACTCAAGAGGTTCCTTAGGCACGATGAAATCATCGGTGCCGAGGCTCACCTCATCCTCGGAGAGCAGAAGATAACTTCCGTCCTCTGAGTCTTCATGCATGGCCTGTTTACCAGGGCTAACCTGCCCGTCTTCCCGTTCATCTTGTTCATTAGCTGTTTCAACAGGGTCTTCGTTGTCTTCGGCACCTTCTGGAGTGTTATCTTATCATGTGCCAGTATTGTTGTTTTTATTGCGGCGTGACTTAGAGCGGCGCCGCTCACGCCGGCGCTTGGATTGTATTTTGGAAGGTTTATCCTCAGCTGGATTTTCCTTGTCATCATCGCTGTTCTCCTTTGGTGCATCCAACCATGTATACATCATGCGAGCAAGTGGCCATCCAGCGTTCGGTGACGGCGGGTTCTGGGCTTCTTCTTCTCCAGCATCATCGCCCATACCGTCGATGTCCTCGGAGTCGTAATCAAGTGTGTCGGTTAAATCCATGACCTTGTCTATGAAGTCGGTGGCGGGTGGGGAGAAAAATTCTCCATCGCCAGCCCCTAGTTCGAACCGGATATAGTTCGGCTGTGAGTCCTCCGCCAAGGAAAGGTTCTTTAATGAGTTTAGCATGTCGCTCAAAGGCGAGTGCTGGAACATGTCTGTGGCCCTGAATTCGAAGATCGATAAACGATCAAGTTCGGCGTCCGTGGGCTCACATGGTTCGGAACATACGGCTGAAATTGAGTCCGGAGTTCCGGTGGCACAAGTATCATGTGAGATCAAGTCTATGTACGGCTCCAACATCGTGGAATCTGTGGCCTCTGTGGTGGGGTCGATCCTCCCATCCTTGGTTGGCACAGTCTGCTCTGGATCTAGGGCCAGAGCGGTTATGGGATCTGTCTCTTGGATGCAATCCGATGACCGATTTAGGTCATGCCCCTCGGGGTGACCAGGAGTGGTAGCCACGGTCTCGAATCTGGCGAAGATCAAGTCTCCACAGATGTCCGCAACGTAGTTCAAGCTCCCAAATCTAACCTGATGGCTAAGGGCGTAGCTTTCGATTTGCTCCAGATGGCCAAGCGAGTTGGTTCGCAGAGCGAAGCCGCCGAACACGAAGATCTGTCCGGGGAGAAAGACTGCCCCTTGGGCAGCATCGTTTTAGATGGTTGAAGGAGCCATCGAACTTCTTGATGACGGCACAGTGGAACTCTCAATGAAAGCACCAATGTCGGTGTCAAAACCGGCGGATCTCATGTAGGGGGTCCCGAACTGTGCGTATAAGTTCAATGGTAACAGGAGACAGGGGACACAATGTTTTACCCAGGTTCGGGCCCTCTCTATGGAGGTAATACCCTACGTCCTGCTTGATTGATCTTGATGAATATGAGTATTACAAGAGTTGACCTACCACTAGATTGTAATGGCTAAACCCTAGAGGTCTAGCGTGTATGGCTATGATAATGTATGTCCTCCGGACTAAGTCCTCTGGTTTATATAGACACCAGGAGGATCTAGGGTTACACAAGGTCATTTACAAAGAAAGGAATCTACATATTTAGTCGCCAAGCTTGCCTTCCATGCCAAGGAGAGTCCCGTCCAGACACGGGTGCAGTCTTCGGTCTTCGTATCTTCACAGCCCATCAGTCCAGTCCATGGCTAACAGGCCGGACGCCCGAGGACCCCTTAGTCCAGGACTCTCACAACTGCCACCACAAAGAGGCATTGAGCACCGAATTGATTTAGTCCCAGGATCCCCATTTCCGAACCGGCCACCATACGGCACAAACCCGGAGGCAACCAAGGAGATTCAGCGACAAGTTGAAGGCCTCCTAAACAAAGATTATGTAAGGGAAAGTCTCTCTCCTTATGCTGTACCCGTTCTTTTAGTACCAAAAAAGATGGATCTTCCTGAATATGTCGTGATTGTAGGCCTATTAATAACATCACCATGAGGTATAGGCACCCCATACCTACGCTTGATGATATGCTTGATGAACTTAGTGGCACCACCATCTTTTATGAGTTGTTAGTTATGCCTTTGGGGTTGACAAATGCACATTGTACCTTCATGAGATTAATGAATCATGTGCTTAGAACGTTCATCGGCAAGTTTGTGGTTGTTTACTTTGATGACATCCTGATTTATAGCAAAACATTGGATGAACATGTTGAACGCGGCCGGTGTGTGCTTGCCGTCCTAAGAGAAGAGAGATTATATGCTAACAAGGAAAAGTTCATATTTTGCACAGACAAAGTTGTGTTTCCTGGCTTTGTTGTTTCAGGTAAAGGCGTGGAGGTAAATGAGGAGAAGGTCAAAGCCATCCGTGAGTGGATGCTTCCACAAAATGTAAGCCAAGTATGAAGCTTTCTTGGCCTTGCTGGTTTCTACTATCGGTTTGTGAAGGACTTCAGCACCATTGCTGCCCCGATGAATGAGCTAACCCAGAAAGATGTTCCCTTCAAGTGGGCAAACGCACAAGAGAAGGCCTTCCAAGAGCTGAAAGAAAAATTGACATCTACACCACTGCTTGCACTACCCAACTTTGTAAGACTTTTGAAATTGAATGTGATGCAAGTGGTGTGGGTATTGGAGGCATACTAATGCAAGAAGGTAGGCCTATTGCATATTTTAGTGAGAAGCTAAGTGGTCCAACTCTAAATTACTCATTTTATGACAAAGAATTATATGCACTTGTGAGATCTTTGGGAACATGACAACATTATTTGTGGCCTAAATAATTTGTGATACATTTCGACCATGAATCTTTAAAGCACCTTAGGTGTCAACAAAAACTGAACCGTAGACATATAAAATGGAGTGAATTCGTATAATCTTTTCCCTATATTGTCAAGTACAAGAAAGGAAAAGATAATGTTGTTGATGATGCTTTCTCTAGACGCCATATTTTAGTCTCACTACTTGATACCAAAATTCTTGGGTTGCAATGCATCAAAGAATTGTATTCCAATGACCCATATTTTGCTGAACCACACTCAAAGTGTAGTGAGGGGAAAGGTTGGGAAAAATTTCACTTGCATGATAGATTCTTGTTTCGAGCTAACAAATTGTGCATCCCAGATTGCTTTGTCCGTATGTTGCTTTTGCAGGAGGCTCATGCAGGTGGTCTCATGGGAAATTTTGGAGCAAAGCAAACTGAGAGTGTGTTGATCAACCATTTCTTTTGACCAAGGATGAGGCATGATGTTGAGCACTATGTGATACGTTGTGAGATTTGACGCAAAGCTAAGTCACATTTAAACCCTCATGGACTTTATACGGCTTTATCAATTCCTAGTACACCTTGGGAAGATATTTCCATGGATTTTGTTCTTAGATTACCACACACTAGGAGGGGGAGTGATTCAATTTTTGTGGTGGTTGATAGGTTTAGCAAGATGGCTGATTTTATCCCATGTCCTAAGAGTGATGATGCTTCACACATTGCTGATTTGTTTTTCACGGAAGTCGTGCGGCTACATGGAGTAACACACACTATTGTTTCAGATTGTGACACCAAGTTTCTGAGCTACTTTTGGAAAATGTTATTTGAAAAGCTAGGAACAAAGCTTCTCTTTTCCACTACATGCCACCCACAAACGGATGGACAAACTAAAGTTTTCAACCGCACACTATCCATGATGCTGAGAGCAGTTTTAAAGAAAAAATTGAAGATGTGGGAATAGTGTCTCCCTCATGTGGAGTTTGCATACAACAGGGCTGTTAATTCAACAACTAAATTTTGTCCTTTTGAAACTGTTTATGGTTTCAAACCTGCTGCTCCCTTTGATCTTTTTCCTTTACCATTGCAGGAGTGAACTAACCTTGATGCAAGTATGCGTGCTAACTTTGTGAAGAAAATTCATGAGAAGACCAAGGAAAAATATTGAGAAGATGACTGAACAATATGCAAGATGAGCAAACAAGGGAAGAAAGAAGGTGTTGTTTGAAGAAGGTGATCTTGGATGGGTACACCTGCGCTAGGATCATTTCTCTGATCAATGCAAATGCAAGTTGTGGCCATGTGGAGATGGTCCATTCAAAGTGCTTGGGAAGATCAATGACAATGCCTACAAGATTGACCTTCCGATGGATTATGGTGTTAGTCCAACATTCAATGTGTCCGACCTCTCTCCATCATTTGGACCATCAGAGTCTAGGATGACTCCTTTTCAAGAGGGGGAGGATGATGAGGACACCACAACCATCGACAAGCCTCCAACAATTATAGGTCGAATCACAAAAGTTGGGCCGAACTAATAAGTGACCAGGCGAACGCTAACTTAAGTTTACCTTGTAACCTTGATGACACAACTATGCTTTCATCCCCATTGTTGTTGGTTGAACTTAGGTATCACATGGAAGAAATCCCACAACCTATGAGCTCTTGAATCAACCGGTTTGGAGGAACAAGTTTGGAGAAAACAAGTTTCAAGTGAAGCTGATGTTGTTAGTTTTTACCTCTGATGTTTTGTTGTGCCACACCCACGTGGTGTAGAGACATGGCCATAGGGGTACATCAACAGAAGCCACATCAAATTATCTTTCCAATTCAAAAAATCTCACATCATTCGAATTTGTGAGTCAAAGGTTCTAGCTAATCTCGTGGAAGGTGTCCAGGCTGTCAAGGCTTCGTGAATTTCCGAGGAGCTCTCCAACAACTCCCAAAGTTGACAGCTTATTTCCCCAAGGAAGCCATGCAAACCTACTTACTATTGAAACATTTTCACACCTAACTAATGGGGGTTGTACCTGCTATAAAACCACATCTTCCCATCCTCTAGAGCACCTTTTGTCAAACCACTCAGCTACAAGCTTATGCATCAAGACTGCTAGAGAGATCGGAGAGATCCTTGCTACCTTTGCTCTTGTGAATTCATCCGGGTTCACGAGAAGGAGCCTCTGGTTCCCCCTAATTCGTTCTCTACGGTTCCGGCCATTTTGTGTGGGTTAGTACCTGTTTGTGGTTCTGCGATTGTTTGGACAATGGGTTGGAGTTCTTGTAGCTTCGGTCAGCCATCCCAAACATACGGGTTGCATCCAACCTTGGCAGGTATATAGCTAGTTATCTCGGCTGCTTGCAGCTTGTTATCCCTCCCGATTCGATCCTATGATGTGAAGATCGGGCCACCCTCGGGCATGAACTCGTACATCGGGTTCCCACCTATCAGCTAGCCTCTTAGGTACCGTGCATTGCCCTTTCTCACCTAGAGTTGCAGTGCAAACTTCATCGCTGCATCCAAACCACGTGATATGATACGCTCTTTCACACATATGCCACCTTATATCTTCCTCAAAACAGCCACCATACCTACCTATTATGGTATTACCATAGCCATTCCGAGATATATTGGCATGCAACTTCCACCGTTGCATATTATTATTACACATATCATCATTGTCGTATTGCTTTGCATCATCATATAGTTGACATAGTATTTGTGGCTTGTCCACCATTCATATTTTCTATACATGTCATGCTAGATCACTGCGCATCCCGGTACACCACCGGAGGCATTCATATAGAGTCGTATCTTTTATTCTAGTATCGAGTTGTAATTCTTGAGTTGTAAGTAAATAAAAGTGTGATGATCATCATTATTAGAGCATTGTCCCATGTGAGGAAAGGATGATGGAGATTATGATTCCCCCACAAGTCGGGATGAGACTCCGGACAAAAAAATAAAAAGAAGAAAAAAGAGGCCAAAGAGCCCAAAATAAAAAAAGGAGCCCAAAGAGCCCAAAAAAGAAATAAAAGAGAAAATAGAAAATGAGAGAAGGGACAATGTTACTATCCTTTTCCACACTTGTGCTTCAAAGTAGCACCATGTTCTTCATGATAGAGAGTCTCCTATTTTGCCACTTTCATATATTACTAGTAGGAATATTTCATTATAGAACTTGGCATGTATATTCCAATGATGGGCTTCCTCAAATGCCCGATGTCTTAATGAGCAAGCAAGTTCGATGCACCCCACTTAGTTTTCTTTTGAGCTTCCATAAACTTATAGATCTAGTGCATCCGTTGCATGGCAATCCCTACTCCTTGCACTGACATCAATTGATGGGCATCTCCATAGCCTGTTGATTAGCCTCGTCAATGTGAGACTTTCTCCTCTTTTGTCTTCTCCACACAACCTCCAATATCATATTCTATTTGACCCATAGTGCTCTATCCATGTCTCACACTCATGTATTGCGTGAGAGTTGAAAAAGCTAAAGCATGTTAAAAAGTATGAACCAATTGCTTAACTTTCATCGGGGTTGTGCATGATAAATACTTTCTGTTAAGAAGATGGAGCATGACAAGACTATATGATTTTGTAGGGATAACTTTCTTTAGCTGTTATATTTTGAAAAGACATGATTGCTTTTTAGTATGCTTGAAGTATCATTGTTTTTATGTCAACATTAAACTTTTGTTTTGAATCTTACGGATCTAAATATTCATGCCACATAAAAAATTGAGTTTTTCTTCATTTTGCAAATTCTTCAAATTTTCAAATTCCTAAAATTTGCAATTTCTTCAACTATTTTGTCTGGTGTTCTTCATTGACTATATATATATATGTATATATATATATTTGAGTTTTCAATGTCCTCAACAGGATTCACTTATTGCTTATTCTTGAAGTTGATTTTCATCTAAGTGAATGTGATCGGACCTGTTCCCCCTCTATGCTAAACTCAACCCAGTCTGTTCACAAATTCTTCATGTGTGTTCTATTTGAAACCGGTTCAAAGTCTTCATTGTGTCCTTGACAGCTGAAGAATTGCGAACAAAACATTAAAAATTTTCTATCCAATTTTTGGCTGTTGCCGCTCAAACCTTTCTGATTCCCATGATGGATTAAAATACTCACCCACGACCCCCCACGATCTCCACCTCTCAATACGTGGGTGACACATGTCGTTAGGATAGCAAGGGTCAGGGGCGTGTTCATCCAAAATATTTGGGCGAGCAGTTTTTCACTACGTCTATAAATACCCCTTCCCTTGCTCAGACCTCATTTACTCTGCTCAACCTCAACCCCCCTCGCTCGAGCTCTGACCTAGCACCACCGCTACACTCCATCATCGCCAGGGAGGAAGAGCTTCACTGCCCCGACCTCATTGCCGTCGTACTCGCGCCGGCCGCCGATATCTTCACTACGCAGCCGCCGTAGCTGTCTCCTACCACCGAGTTAGTGCATGGGAGATCTGGACTAGTGAACTTATCCATCTCCACTCCTAGTTCATCATGTTCTTCGTTAAGGGTAATTAAAATCCAATTTTAATGCCCCACTTTGATTCTTATGATTTTCACAAAATCCTCAATGCGTAAAACACCTGAATGCTTATTTCCCTTGATTTGTTTCTCTAAGCAATGATTTTCTTCAAGATTCCTCAATTGTGTCGATTTTCTAATCTGTACAACTCTGGAACCTGAGTCAAGAACGCTTAGTGAAATTCCTCGAGACATCTATGGTCAAATTCCTCAAACTTGATACTTTTTGAAAAAATTCTGAGAACACATATCACCTCTCCAAATTCTTCGCACCTATACTATGTTCATAGGTACAAAATGTCTACTGATGAATCACTAGTTTCATCAACTTAACCCATTTGCAGCGTTCCTTGAAGAAAAATTGCATACTTCCTCAGAATCATCAAAAGTTCAAAATCCTCAAGTGAGGAAAATGGCAGATGGGAAGAGACCTCACAAAGGAGGAAAGAGACCAGAGACAAACAATGCATTTGAAATCCTTGAGGATATCTATGATGAATATTGCACACCAGACGAAGAAACTTATGGGAAAGAAAACAAGAATCAGCGCAAGGTGTGCATTCAGAGGATTGAAAGAAGATGGACAAAGGAATAGAGGTAATATCGCTTTGTTACTCCCAAGTACATGAAGAATTTTGATGTAAACCCTCCTTGCTCAAGACCACCACTAGGTGCTGGCCAGCGTGCTGATCCTACCAGCAACTGGCGCGGTGAGGAATTTCTGAAGTAATGGGCCAAGCGCCAAGCCAAGCTTCAGAAAGTTGCCACAAAAGAAGTGACGAAATTCATCGAAGACACTCAAGCTGCGCCAAAGAAGGCCATCTTGAAGAAATCAGCTGTGAAGACAAAGCCTTCAAGCTCAATGCCCTCATGGCCAAGTTCATCACCAGCAAAGCCCTCAGGGCAAAATCCTGAAGCAACTTCCTCAAGCGCAGCGCAAATTCCCTTAGTTGGTAAAAAATCCTTAGCTGCTACTGCAAAGTCCTCAATACTGATGCATCTTGCAATGTGTTAGCGGACTGGTGGATTTTCATTTGCCTCAGGGGAATCTACAACTTCGTTAGCTCAACCACAATCCTCAAGTGGTCCATCTTTGCTGAAGGTCAAGTCCACTGCTGGACATGGAAAGAGGCCAAGTCCTCATAAGAAGCAAGTGGCTTTCCATGTTCCATCTGATGATGATGAAGCTGATGATGAAGAACTAGCTGAGATCATCAGACATACTGCAAAGGGTTGCAAGAGTCAAAGGCAGCTCTGTGCCTCTTATGCCGGATCCGAAGAAGATCCTCGATTTCATTGACATATGGCACAAGGATCTAAACACTCCACTCCCTGAACTAAATCTGACTCCTGGTCAAAGTCACATGTTGAATGCCTTCATAGGAAAAAATGGTAATTTGAGAAGGCTAGGCATGTCAAGAAGGACCAGTACAAGAATGAGTGGTTTCTGAGGAACAACGTTCTTACTCTGGCTATTGAAGAACTTGTCGCTGTTCAAAAGGAAATCATAGACCTCAGTGATCAATTTGACCAATACCATGCTGATTGGCTAGGAGCCAAGGTCAGATTTGTCAAGATTTCTAAGGACCTCAATGTTGCAGCTCCATTTCAACAACAAATTCCACAGGTTGAAGCTTCTATTTAGTCTGTTAAAGAAAATGAAAGAGCAGCTGAAGAAACTCACGCTACTAAAGAAGCAACCAGGGCAGCTGAATAAACTCCTGCTCCTGAAGACAATGCCAAGGCAACCACCAATGTTGCGTGTGAAGAACAACCTAGGCCAGCTAAATAATCTGTTGTGCCTGAAGAAACTGAGAATGCAAGGGCGACTACATCGGTCATGCCTGAAGAAAATGGACCACCTTCATCTGCTCCTCCTACAACATCCTCAAAGATGAAGAAAACCATCCTTCCTTCTGCATCAGAATTGAAGAAAACAAAGGCTACGGAGCAGGAAGCGACGAAGAAGAGGAAAGCATCAACCTCTGCAGAGTCCTAAGCTCCAAAGAAAGTGAGGGCATTGATGAGCTCCTTTAGTAAACCAATTCATGTTGTTCCAATCTCCATTGTGCCATCAAAGGAACTAGTTCCATTTGGCAAAGAATATGTCATTCTTGATGATAACACTGATGAAGAAAATCCTTCTGCTGCTTCCTCAGATAAGTTGGATGAAGAAATTGAAGTGGAAGCTACTGCTTCAACTGCACTCGCATCATCGCCTGTGCCATAGTTCACTGCTGAAGAGGCGGGTGTTGAAGAAATTGACGAATATGTGGATATTGGCTCAACCACTCCTATTCTGAATGATGATTATTGGGAAAATCTTCACCCCAATTCACCAATCTCCACACCTCTACATCAAATCCCTCAGTCCCTTGTGTAGAATGAAGAAATGTTGATAGGGTCTGAAGAACGTCCAACTTCTCTCCAATCTATTCCTTAAGAAATTCCAGCTGCAACAGCTGAAGAAATGGAGAACCAGACTTTTGATGAAACTGCTGCCTCAATTCCTCAGTTTGAAGTACTTGAAGTTGTGACTCAAGAGGTTGTGAGGCCTACGACTTCAAATCTTGATCCCAAGCCTCAAAGTCCTCATTGTGGCAAAAGAGGATGAAATTCAAGAGCATCATTTCTTCATTGAAGAAAATCCTTATGACTCAGCAAGACTAAGGGGCAAGAGGTTTTGGACTGCTAGTCAAATGAATTTTTATTCCTTAGTTCTGTTTGACAAGGAAAAAGTCTTCCAACACAGGTAGACTCCTCATGTAGATAGGGAGTCCATTCCATGCTTTCAACCAGTTCTGAATGTTTTTCAGCAAGTTGGGATCCTCATTTTTTGTGCTGACATATGTGATTGGAATGAAGAGCTAATTCTTCAGTTCTATGCAACTCTGCACCTCACTGAGCCATTGATATCAATTCATGGGTTCTGGACTGGATGACTGAAAACACTCACTACAAAGCTCCAACAACGGAATTTCTTCATGCCATCCCAATAAGTCCTCCAGCTGAAGGTGCAAGGCTCATATATGAAGAACCTGAACTTCAAAATCATCTAATGGAAGTCTTGATGAAGCCTTTGCGACCATGCCAAGCTCCAAGAACCACCTTCCTAGTGATGGATTTGCTCTATGTGCCTAGAACCATCTATCGCATCTTGACCAAAACCCTTAGTCCTACCAAAGGCAACAATTCTGAAGAAGAAGTTGTTGGCATCATGAAGAATCTGCTGTTCAATATCATTCATGGTATTCCCACTAACTATCATGATTTCTTAATGAGGACTTTGGCCAATGTTGCGCTGTCACCATTTGAATTGAAGCCCTATGCTCCTTGGTTAATGAAATTCATCAGAACCAGTTGTTAAATTCCATACAAGACTGACTTTCAGAATCACCTCAGCTTTCTGCCTCCTATTGAAGTCCTTAAAGGACAATTTCCCTAGTTGATGAAAAAGGAAAAGCTCCTGTTATTGATGAAGGCACTCATCCATTGGATGGCCAATTCCGTAAGGTTGCATCTTACTCCACCAATGATGACTCTGCAACCCAGGAGTCTACTACTAAAGCCACTGAGAAATTCCTCAAGCCACTGCCCCTCGTGTGATGACTGATCGTGAGCTTCTTCTAAGTCTTCACTAGAAAGTCGATCGCAATCACAAGTGGGTCAAGCGTCAATTTGGCTCAATTCTTCAAAACATGACTGTTACTCAGAACACCATGAAGAAGAATCACTATTATGTGCATGAAATCGTCGCTCGCACTTGGGCTATACTTTCTCATCTTTACAGTGATGAAGACCTCAACTAGATGGACTTTCAGCATAACTTTGACTGGTCTCAGCCTCCCTCGAAGAAAGTCAAGAAGGTTAAAGTTCCTCAGCTAGTCACCAGTTCATATTCTTCATCACGTGAGACGGATGAACCTGAGGATCTCGATGACACTGCGGTAGGCCATCGACAAATGACCCCAACAACATTGGCATTCCTCCATTGACCTCATGATGATATTCTTCAGGGGCGTTAGTCCTCAAGTTTTGTCCCTTCTGGTCATTTGATGACAAACGGGGAGAATTTGAATTAGTCTTCAAGAGGGTCTTACATATGGGCTATTTATTTTTGTTAAGTTACGGTTCTAGCTCTTCTGAAGTGTTTGTTGGTTGGGTTGTAAACTTATGTCTAATGGTTGTTTGATACTTTTAAACTGCCTTCTGCATGCTTATTTCCTCAAGTACCTTAATGCACGCATGCTGAATTTCACCAGTCACCATTTTCCATATGCATTCCAAATTCTTCATATTATATGTTAAATGCGTGTATGGATTACAAGATATAGGGCGAGATCTCCATGATTTTATTCTACAATTTGCGTTTGAAATCCAAAGCAAATTCCTCAAATATGCACATCTTCAGGGGGAGTTCTTCTATATCTTGCAATCAAATTCCTAAATATCAGTATTTACACCTTATATGTTTATCCCCATTGAAAACTTAACCTTTTTGTCATCAATCACCAAAAAGGGGGATATTGTCAGTGCATCTAGTGTCCCTTAGTGATTTTGGTGTATTGAAGACTTATAGGTTGAGGGACTAATGTGTTTGTGAGTGTACACAAGTCTTATAAGTCTCTGAGGAGTTTGATATATTCGAAGAAATTCGACCCCAAAATATGACTGTCTTCATCTGAAGACTTTGGTTTACTTGAAGACTTTGAAAGTGAGGAAATTGGTGTGACCTTGAACATATCGATATTGACGCGAGGACTATGCATGAAGACTTTTGTTTTCATAGTTTCATTTTCCTTTCTTGAGTCATAGGAAACGCCGTATTGTTAAAGGGGGTCGAGGTAATACTAAGGAAAAATTTCCATGTGATGCTCACACTACTGGAATCAGGATCTTTGCCGTCAGCTAGCTGACGGCAAAGGAGGTCTTTGCCATCAGCATACTGAAAGCTGACGACAAAGAAAGATCGGATGACAAAGATAGGGTTTGCCGTCTGCCAGTTCTTTGCCGTCCGCTAGTAGACGGCATAGAAGCTTTGTCGTCAGCTAGCGGACGACAATGAGGGAGGGTGGCGTACCAGAGAGTGCCTCCTAACGGCCACTTTCTTTGCCATCAGCTCGCAGACGGCAAAGAATCTTTGCCGTCAGCTAGCAGACGGAAAAGAAAGTGGCCAACTAACGTTCGTTAGCTACGCTCTTTTCCGTCCGCTAGCGGACGACAAAGAGCTGTGACCTAAACTAAAAAGCTTCCATCCTCATGTCCCCCTCTCTCTCCCTCCCTCATCACCTGCTCGCCGCCCCATGCCCGGCCCCGGCTGCCCCAGCGCCTCCTCCTCCATCCGGCACCCGCTTCCGTGCTTGAAGGTGACATCCCTGTTTTTTTCTATTTTTATATTTACTTTAATTAGGTTTAGTTTAATTTAGGCTTGGTTTAGTTTAGGTTTAATTTATGTTTTTAGGTTTATATTTAGTTTAGTTTAGGTTAAGTTTATTAGGTTTAGTTTAGGTCAAGAAGAAAGAAGAAAGATGAAAAAAATAAGAAGAAGAAGAGGAAGAAGAAGAAAAGGAGGAGGAAGACGAGGAGGAGGAGGAAGAGGAAGATTAGGGGTGCATCACCGATGAAACCGGGTCGAGCGGGTTAGGGGGTTCCTCGGTGTCGATAGAAACCTAAATAGCAAGTATCGTCAGTCAGAGATACATGTGGCCGTCGGTGTCGAACACTACATCCACGTCCCACAAGTGATGCCGGCATCCAGCGTCCCAAAGCAAAAGTTCTCGGCGTCGATGGCGGTCGAACACCATTGCGAATTTGTCTGGCAGCCTCTGCGATGACGATTAAAAGGCAAGTGTTGAAACTTGAAACACCCAAACTGACTCAAGTCAGTTTGGTTGCTTGAAATTTCAAAACATGGCTTTAATCCTCATCGCAGAGGCTGCCAGACAAATTCGCCAAGGTGTTCGACCGTCATCAGCCACCAGAACTATTGTTGCGGGACGCCGGGCGCCGGCTTCACTTGTGGGATGTGGATCTAGTGTTCAACGACGAGCACCACATGTATCTCGCACCGATGATACTTGCTATTTAGGGTTCCATCGACACCAAGGAACCCCCCCTAATTAACCCGCTCGTCCTGTTGTAAATATTTAGTTAGGTCGACGGAAAAAACAAAATTGCTATGTTAGTCATCTTTCGATTTAAATGTGCAGTTATTTTCGTCGCTGTGAGGGTCTAGTGTTCGATGACCTCTGCCCCTACATTCGTGGGTGAGCACAAATGACATCTCCTCCTCCTCCCTTCATTTGCTCTGTTCCGGTCTACGTGCCGATGAAACTTGCTAGCTATAGGTGTCTTCAATCATCAGTATGCGTGACCACTATGCATCTCCCGTTCGAAAGGGTAACATCTATAAATATGCATGCATTTCCATATTTATAACCATGATTCTTTCGAATTGTCCAACGTTATCCATGGACAGCCCTAGTATGTGTAGATTGGGTTCATTTTCCCATATGCTCTGCTCCGGATCCGATGCAGAATTTCGTCAGTGCCTCCCTGTTGTTCTCCGGGTACACATCCTCTCTGCTTATTGCCGAGACATGTATCAAGAGAACTGCGGGGAGATGTTGCTGAAATTTTGCGTCGGATCCAGAGTAGAGCATGGGAAAACGAACCCAATCTACACATACTCGGGTGGGATTAGGACCTATCTTTACCTATTAGCGTCTAGGTTGCATGGACGTAATAAAAGTGATAAACTCCATTAACTAATGAATATATACATGCTGAATATCTTATGTGTCCAGTAGCTATGCAAGATGACAGATCGTGCGTGGTTGTACACCGGTCACACTAGTCAGAAAGACATGACCATTGAATGGTTAACAAAAACTAAGGGGTTTCCAAGAGCCGCATTTGAAATGGCTAGAGGACAACATGGTGCCCTTGTGCCGGGTGTAACAATTGGCACAAGAGGACAGAGGATGAAATGGGCAAACACCTGGAGAAGTGGGGTTTTATGCCAGATTATATGGTGTGGACATTTCATGGCGAGTCTGCCCAACGTGCCAGAGCTGAGGTGCTTCATCGTCGCACCGAGGAGCATGGAACTGATACATCTCCAATGTATCTATAAATTTTGATTGTTCCATGCTATTATATTATCCATCTAGGATGTTTCATATGCATTTATATGATATTTTATATGATTTTTGGGACTAACGTATTAACCTAGAGCCCAGTGCCAGTTTCTGTGTTTTCCTTGTTTTTGAGTTTTAGAGAGAAGGAATACCAAACGGAGTCCAATTGATGTGCCAATTTTTGATGATTTTTTATGGACCAAAAGAAGCCCCCGGAGTAAAATAGTTGGGCCAGAAGAGTCCCGAGCCGTCCACGAGATAGGAGGGCGACCCAGGGGGTAGGGCGCACCTTCCACCCTCATGGACGACTCGGAGACCCCCCCTGACTTGTTCCGGACGCCAAAAATTCCTATAAATACTAAAAACTCTAGAAAATAACATAGATCGGGAGTTCCGCCGCCGCAAGCCTCTATAGCCATTGAAAACCAATCTAGACCTGTTCCGGCAACCTGCCGTAAGGGGGAATCCCTCTCCGGTGGCCATCTTCATCATCCCGGCGCTCTCCATGATGAGGAGGGAGTAGTTCTCCCTCGGGGCTAAGGGTATGTACCAGTAGCTATGTGTTTGATCTCTATCTCTCTCTCGTGTTCTTGATTTGGCACGATCTCGATGTATCACGAGCTTTGCTATTATAGTTGGATCTTATGATGTTTCTCCCCCTCTACTCTGTTGTAATGGATTGAGTTTTCCCTTTGAAGTTATCTTATCGGATCGAGTCTTTAAGGATTTGAGAACACTTGATGTATGTCTTGCATGTGCTTATCTCTAGTGACAATGGGATATCACGTGATCCACTTGAAGTATGTTTTGGTGATCAACTTGCGAGTTCTGTGACCTCGTGCACTTATGCATAGGGGTTGGCACACGTTTTCGTCTTGACTCTCCGGTAGAAACTTTGGGGCACTCTTTGACGTTCTTTGTGTTGGTTGAATAGATGAATCTGAGATTGTGTGATGCATATTGTATAATCATACCCATGGATACTTGAGGTGACATTGGAGTATCTTGTGTTTTAAGGCGTTATTCTAGTACGAACACTATGATAGATTGAACAGAAAGAATAGCTTCATGTCATTTTGCTACGGACTCTTGAATAGATCGATCAGAAAGAATAACTTTGAGGTGGTTTCATACCCTACAATAATCTCTTCGTTTGTTCTCCGCTATTAGTGACTTTGGAGTGACTCTTTGTTGCATGTTGAGGGATAGTTATATGATCCAATTATGTTATTATTGTTGAGAGAACTTGCACTGGTGAAAGTATGAACCCTAGGCCTTGTTTCAACACATTGCAATACCGTTTGTGCTCACTTTTATCATTAGTTACCTTGCTATTTTTATATTTTTCGATTACGAAAACCTATATCTACCATCCATATTGCACTTGTACCACCATCTCTTCGCCGAACTAGTGCACCTATACAATTTACCATTGTATTGGGTGTGTTGGGGACACAAGAGACTCTTTGCTATTTGGTTGCAGTGTCGTTCGAGAGAGACCATCTTCATCCTATGCCTCCCACGGATTGATAAACCTTAGGTCATCCACTTGAGGGAAATTTGGTATTGTCCTAGAAACCTTTGCACTTAGAGGCCCAACAACGTCTACAAGAAGAAGGTTGTGTAGTAGACATCAAGCTCTTTTCTGGCGCCGTTGCCGGGGAGGTTAGCGCTTGAAGGTATATCTTTAGATCTTGCAATCAAATCTTTTAGTTTCTTGTTTTATCGCTAGTTTAGTTTATAAAAGAAAAGTACAAAAAAATGGAATTAAGGGTGCCTCATATGCTTCATCTTTTTAACATCTTTCGTGAAAATAAGGATTCCGATAATTGTGCCAAAATGATAGAAGAAGAATGTATTAAAATGTTTGGAACTAAATCTTTGGATGATGAGCATGATTGCAATGTTTTAGCATGAATTCTTTGAATACCCATGATGCTAATGATGTGCAAAGCCACAAGCTTGGGGACGCTATGTTTGACGAAGATCATATTTTTTGTCCCCCAAGTTTTGATGAGCAAATTTATTATGATGAAAGCATCCCTCCTACCTATGATGATTATTGTGATGACACGTATGCTATAAAAAATAATGATATCCATGAAACTTGTCATCGTGATTTTAACTTTTAATTGGATTATGCCTCACATGATAGTTATTTTGTTGAGTTTGCTCCCACTACTATTCATGAGAACAATTTTGCTTATGTGGAGAGTAATAAAAATTCTACGCTTGTGGCCCAGGAAAGGAATGCTTTATGTGATATTTATATTGTTGAATTCATTCATTATGCTACTGAAAATTATTATGAGGGAGAAATATATTCTTGTAGGATTTGCAATAATATCAGGTTTCCTCTCTACATGTTGAAAATCTTGAAGTTTTGCTTGCTTTACCTTCCTATGCAAGTTGATTCTTGCTCCCATAAATTGTTTTCTCACAAAATCCCTATGCATAGGTAGTGGGTTAGACTTAAATGTGCTAGTCATATTCTTCATGATGCTCTCTTTATGTTTGAATTCTTATCTTTTATGTGAGCATTATTGAAATCATCATGCCTAGCTAGGGGCGTTAAACGATAGCGCTTGTTGGGAGGCAACCCAATTTTATTTTTGTTTATTGTTTTTTGTTCCTGTTTAGTAACAAATAATTCATCTATCTTATGTTTAATGTGGTTTTATGTTTTTAATTAGTTTTTGTGCCAAGTAGAACCTTTGGAAAGACTTGGGGGAAGTCTTTCGGATCTTGCTGTAAAAAACAGAAACTTTAGCACTCACGAGATTTGCTGCCATTTTTTACTTGAGAGTGGTATTATTTTGATTATTTTTGCAGATGATTGATAGACAAATTCCTCACGTCCACCAATTTATTTCAGAATTTTTGGTGTTACAGAAGTATTCGAAGCCTACAGATTACTACAGACTGTTCTGTTTTTGACAGATTGTGTTTCATTGTGTTGTTTGCTTATTTTGATGAATCTATGAGTAGTATCGGAGGGTATGAACCATAGATAAGTTGGAATACAGTAGATATTACACCAATATGAATTTAGAATGAGTCCACAACAGTACGTAGGTGGTGATTTATTTTCTTATACTGACGTAGATTACGAGTTTTCTGTTAAGTTTTGTGTTGTGAAGTTTTCAAGTTTTGGGTAGAGATTCGATGGACTACGGAATAAGGAGTGGCAAGAGCCTAAGCTTGGGGATGCCCAAGGCACCCCAAGGTAATATTTAAGGACGACCAACAGCCTAAGCTTGGTGATGCCCCGGAAGGCATCCCCTCTTTCGTCTTCATTCATCGGTAACTTTACTTGGAGCTATATTTTTATTCACCACATGATATGTGTTTTTCTTGGAGCGTGATTTTATTTTCTTTTGTTTTACTTGATGTTTGAATAATATCCCAAGATCTGAAATTCTTAAATGTTAGAGATTCTTCACATAGTTGCATAATTATTCAACCACTCATTGATCTTCACATATATCTTTTGGAGTAGTTTGTCATTTGCTCTAGTGCTTCACTTATATCTTTTTAGAGCACGTCGGTGGTTTTATTTTGAAGAAATAGATGAACTCTCATGAGTCACTTATATTATTTTGAGAGTCTTTAGAACAACATGGTAATTTGCTTTCGTTATGATTCCCCCACAAGTTGGGATGAGACTCTGGACGAATAAAAAAGAGAAAAAGAAAAAAGAGGCCATAAAAAAGAAAAGGCCCAAAAAAAAAAAAAAGAAAGAAAAAGAAAGAAGGGGCAATGCTAATATCCGTTTACCACACTTGTGCTTCAAAGTAGCACCATGATCTTCATGATAGAGTGTCTCCTATGTTGTCACTTTCATATACTAGTGGTAATCTTTCATTATAGAACTTGGCTTGTATATTCCAATGATGGGCTTCCACAAAATGCCCTAGGTCTTTGTGAGGAAGCGAGTTGGCTGCACACCCACTTAGTTTCTTTTGTTGAGCTTTCATACATTAATAGCTCTAGTGCATCCATTGCATGGCAATCCCTACTCACTCACATTGATATCTATTGATGGGCATCTCCATAGCCCGTTGATACGCCTAGTTGATGTGAGACTGTCTTCTCTTTTTTGTCTTCTCCACAACCACCATTCTATTTCACCTATAATGCTATGTCCATGGCTCATGCTCATGTATTGTGTGAAGATTGAAAAAGTTTGAGAACATCAAAAGTATGAAACAATTGATTGGCTTGTCATTGGGGTTGTGCATGATTTAAATATTTTATGTGATGAAGATAGAGCATAGCCAGACTATATGATTTTGTAGGGATAGCTTTCTTTGGCCATGTTATTTTGAGAAGACATGATTACTTTGTTAGTATGCTTGAGGTATTATTATTTTTATGTCAATATTAAACTTTTGTCTTGAATCTTTCGGATATGAATATTCTTGCCGCAATAAAGAGAATCACATGGATAAATATGTTAGGTAGCATTCCACATCAAAAATTCTATTTTTATCATTTACCTACTCGAGGACGAGCAGGAATTAAGCTTGGGATGCTTGATACGTCTCCAACTTATCTATAATTTTTGATTGTTCCATGCTATTATATTATACATCTAGGATGTTTTATATGCATTTATATGCTATTTTATATGATTTTTGGGACTAACCTATTAACCTAGAGCCCAGTGCAAATTTCTGTATTCTCCTTGTTTTTGAGTTTTACAGAAAAGGAATACCAAATGGAGTCCAATTGACATGCCAATTTTTGATGATTTTTTATGGACCAAAAGAAGCCCCCGGAGTAAAATAGCTGGTCCAGAAGAGTGCAGAGCCGTCCACAAGATAGGAGGGCGAGCCCGAGGGGTAGGGCGCGCCCTCCAACCTTCTGGACGACTCGAAGACCCCCCTGACTTGTTCCCAACGCGAAAAATTCCTATAAATACTGAAACCTATAGAAAATAACCTAGATCCAGAGTTCCGCCGCCGCAAGCCTCCGTAGCCACCGAAAACAGAACTAGACACGTTCCGGCACCCTGCCTGAGGGGGGAATCCCTCTCCGGTGGCCATCTTCATCATCCCGATGCTCTCCATGACGAGGAGGGAGTAGTTCTCCCTCGGGGCTGAGGGCATGTACCAGTAGTTATGTGTTTGATCTCTCTCTCTCTCTCTCTTGTTCTTGATTTGGCGCAGTCTTGATGTATTGCGAGCTTTGCTATTATAGTTGGATCTTATGATGTTTCTCCCCCTCTACTCGCTTGTAATGGATTGAGTTTTCCCTTTGAAGTTATCTTATCGGATTAAGTCTTTAAGGATTTGATAACACTTCATGTATGTCTTGCATGTGCTTATCTATGGTGACAATGGGATATCACGTGATCCACTTGATGTATGTTTTGGTGATCAACTTGCGAGTTCTGTGACCTCGTGAACTTATGCATAGGGGTTGGCACACGTTTTCGTCTTGACTCTCCGGTAGAAACTTTGGGGCACTCTTTGAAGTTCTTTGTGTTGGTTGAATAGATGAATCTGAGATTGTGTGATGCATATCATATAATCATACCCACGGATACTTGAGGTGACATGGGAGTATCTAGGTGACATTAGGGTTTTGGTTGATTTTTGTCTTAAGGTGTTATTCTAGTACGAACTCTATGATAGATTGAACGGAAAGAATAGCTTCGTGTTATTTTACTACGGACTCTTGAATGGATCGATCAGAAAGAATAACTTTCAGTTGGTTTCATAACTTACAATAATCTCTTTGTTTGTTCTCCGCTATTAGTGACTTTGTGGTGACTCTTTGTTGAGAGAACTTGCACTGGTGAAAGTATGAACCCTAGGCCTTGTTTCAACACATTGCAATACCATTTGTGCTCACTTTTATCATTAGTTACCTTGCCGTTTTTATATTTTCAGATTACGAAGACCTATATCTACCATCCATATGGCACTTGTATCACCATCTCTTCGCCGAACTAGTGCACCTATACAATTTACCATCTCTTCGCCGAACTGCCCATCAAAGTCTTGCACCATATCTACCATCAATATGACACAAGAGACTCTTTGTTATTTGGTTGCAGGGTTGTTTGAGAGAGACCATCTTCATCCTACGCCTCCCACGGATTGATAAACCTTAGGTCATCCACTTGAGGGAAATTTGCTACTGTCCTACAAACCTCTGCACTTGGAGGCCCAACAACGTCTAAAAGAAGAAGGTTGTGTAGTAGACATGAGGTACTGGGATGCAAGACATGGTGCAAGACTTTGATGATGCTCGGACTCAGATGATGAGATGGAGGAATCTGCAAAGGCATTTAATGAAATGTTGAAGTCTTCAAAACGTCCTCTCCACTAGCACACCGAGCTCTGTGAGCAGGATGCCATCTCACAAATAATGGTTTTGAAGTCTCAATTCAATTTGGCCAGAGAATGTTACGATGCAATGATGATAGTATTTGGACTTTTCTACCCAAAGGCCATGTACTACCTGCAAACCTGTACCAGTCAGACAATATCCTCCATGCTCTTAAGATACCTTATGAGAACATACATGCCTGTGAGAAAGGATGTGCCTTATTTAGGCTTCAGTATGAGGACTTGAACAATTTTCCCATTTGCAAGTCATCCAGGTATGTTGTGGTAGACAACGGCATGGGTGAGAAGACATAGACCAAAATCCCCGTTAATGTTCTTTAGTATATGCCAATCATACCAAGCCTTCAACGTCTTTTTATGATCGAAGAGACATGGCACAAAACAGGCAAAAGAACCCAACTAGACGCAGATGGGAAGCTGATGATGGTGCACACATCGGACAGTGAAGCATGGAAGAGCTTCGATGCATTACATGATGACAGAGCGGCAGATCTGAGGCATCCTCGAGTCGACATCAGCACAGATGGGTTTAGTGTGTTTGGTTTGATGGCAGCCCAATACAGTTGTTGGCCCATATTAAACTTGTAGGCTAATTCAGAGTTAATGGACGCCGAATTGAGACAAGTTGCTAATGTTTTTGACTTTAAGATCCGTTCATTTGACAAATACGACATCAACGGGTATCGCTTTCGTACCTAGGGTAAAGAGCTATCTATGGCCGACCGAAGATCTACAAATTTTTGTGTCTCTACTATCGGCGAAGGAGATACCGAGTATTCTGGAAGAGTTGAAGCAATTTATGAACGTCAATTCTATGGTGCAAACCCACCAAACGTCGTAGTATTCAAATGTTATTGGTTCTAGCTGAAGGAGACTAGAAGGACTCATGAACACTTAGGGCTAGTGGAAATCAAACAAAGCACCCATTTGGATGTTCCCGATGTCTATATTATGGGTCAAGAAGCAACCGGAGTTTTCTATCTACCGTGGGCCTATCAAAGTGATCCAAATCTCAATGGTCGGGATGTCGTTTATGAAGTTCCCCCATGTGTTAGACCACCTCCCCCCAATGAAGAGGATTATGAACCTCACATTAACCCAGACACATATGAAGGAGAATTCTTCCAAGAAACACGTCTTTCCAAAAAATGTTTCAAGAAGCGCTCTACTTCACCCCAGAACATAAAAGTTCACATCGACAATGAACCCGACTTCACCCCTGAGCCGGAACAAGACGAGCCTGAACTAGAAGAGGTTACTACTGCGGATGACCTGTCAATGCTTGACCGATACGTAAAGGTGGCCTTCTACATGATGATGATGCATTTGTTAATGATCATGATGAGCATGTCATTATCGATAGTGATGATGATGATGCATTTATTGATCCCGGAGCATTTATTGAACCCGACAATCCAAATTATTATTAGGAATTCAATTTTTTATGTTGTACTTGATTTATATAGTTACTTGTATGATTGTATGATTTATATAGTTGGTATGTATAATTTTCTTACTTTGTATGATTGTTTCTTATACATAGTGCCATGGTTTTGATGTCTGTCCCCGTCGGCCCTTGCCCGCTTTATGATTTGGATGTGGTAAATTCTCTTTCATAACTATTTATAGCATTTTGCATTTATGACAATTATGGCCATCAAGTTGACATAAAGATAATTTAATCTAGGAGGTATGTGAACCGTAATTTGAAACCGACCCTCTTGTGGAGAAGTTCAATTTAGTTGAAAAAGAAAATGAATATTTGAAAGAAAAAATTAAAAGAATTGAAGAAGAGAAGATGACATTGGAGTTGTATGTTGCCGATGTCATCGATGATGACAAGATGAAGATGAATGCAATGAGCTTGAAGATGGATGCAATGCGCCTGAAGCTTAAGAATATTAGAAAATATGCCATTGATACTGAGGCTTGGTATCATTATGCTGTTGGATCAATTGTGACCTTAGTTGCGATCTTCATCACATTTGTTGTGACGAGGGTAAGTTTTCTCTAGTGTTTTGCTTTACAAATGGATACTTAGCTTATTTTCCTCCTAAATGGCAAAATTACCTAAGTTAGATAAAAATGAGCTATACTTAGTTTCTTCAATTCATTTATTACATAGTTAGAATACATAGATCAAATATGGCATGCTAATCTTTGTTACCTCCAAAATGATATAGACTTAGCTTATTTTCCTCGAAAATGACATAATAACCTTACTAAGCTACAAAATGACCTATTTACCTAACTTAGCTCTAAATGACCTACACTTAGCATTTTTACCTAGCTTAGCAATAAAATGGCATTTTTACCTACCTTAGTTAGAAGAAGAAGAAGAAGATAAAGAAAAGGAGATGGGAAAAAGAAAGAGAAAAAAAATCTTCTTCTTCTTCTAACTTTCTTCTTTCCCAATTTGCAGATTTTCTTTACATGAGGAAGCTTGCGTTGATGGAGTCTACTCTTCTCTTTATGCTTCCTCCTTTTTTAGATTTTCTAGGATGAACAATGTGAAACTTTCTACATATATATGTATGTATAGATGAAATCATTGCATGCTTTTTGTTGGATATGTTCGCGAGCTATATATGTTGCATATGGTCTTTTGATTTCCTATGTATAGGTGTTGGATGATCATATCCATATGGCAGGGATTTGATTTGGTATGTATATGTGTTTGTATGCTTGTCGAAAGTATTTTCATATGTGTGTAATTGAATGAATTTAAGAAAAATAAGAAAAAACAGGGGCTATACAGGCTCTTTGCCATCTGCTGGCAGATGACAAAGAGCTTTGCCATCATCTAGCAGATGGAAAATAGGCCACGTGTCAGCTACCTATGCAACCTAAGGCAGTAGGTTGACCTATTTGGATGTTTTGCCGTCTGTTGGCATATGGCAAAGACCATTGCATCTTCTCCGCCAGCCAGCAGACGACAAAGAAATCAAATAAGCCAGCCCCTAGGTGCTGCCACATGGACCGCTATGTCGTCTGCTAGCGGACGGCAAATATGCAAAGGTCTTTGCCGTCCCCCAGCCGATGACAAATATGCATAGGTCTTTGTTGTCCGCCAGCGGACGGCAAAGCACACCGTTAACACACTAACGACCTATAGCTCACACGTCTGCCCTCCAAGTCCTTTGTCGTCTGCTGGTGGACAGAAAAGACCATTTCATCTTTGTCGTCCGCCAGCAGATGGCAAAGATGCCTTTGCCGTAGCTCGTTTAGCCAGACCTATTGCCGTCTGCTGGCGGACGGCAAACGCATTTGCCGTCCGCCAAGGCAGACGGCAAAGTTCCTGATTCTTGTAGTGTCATCTCAAAGCCTACACATACCCAATCCTTCGAGTGAAGCCTTTGGAAATCTCATACAGTTCAGTCGATTTCTTCAGTGATAGAGATGATGATCTTCTGGTCTATGAGGAATTTGTTATGACTGAGGAGTTAGGAATATGCAAATGCGGATTGCCCACAAGTGTGGAACATGATAGACCTAAGGAATTTGAGAGCTCAAATTTCCAACCATTATTGTGCTACGCGCCAGCTGTCCCAAATATCTTACCCACTTAACGGTCATATCATTAGGGGCATTTATGTCTTATCATGTCGGGCTGCTCCCCGGCTATAAATAGCTGCCCCCTCAACCACTAGGTGGTTGGCTACTCCAAGAGAAACCGACACTTGTCATTTAGTGTAGGAGATAAGCCCTAGAGGAAATAATAAATGTTATTGATTATCTCCCTGTTGATAATTATGCTTACGTTCCATATTATAATTTCTATGGTTCTCGAGTCTACAATAACACGAGGCTCGCAGGAAGACTCATATGCACATGTGGAATAATAAACGGTAAGAAGTATTCCTAGTCAGGCCTCTAAGACTAGCTCAAGTGTTGCATGATGGTTCTGTTTTCCAGATCATAGGCATGTCTATGCCATCCACTTTGAGGGCACAATGTTAGAAGAACATTTGTGTTGAATCGACCCAAATTGATATTATGCTATGAGATACATTCGTCACAAGTTAATGGTTAATAACACAAAGATGGTTAATGTTTGCATAATTCCTTAGACCATGAGAGTATCGAGTTTCTTCATACTTGCTTCGTGAACTTTGGGGTTTGTTAAACGTCATCCGTAAATGGGTGGCTATTACGGTGGCTTTCAGGTTCATGGAAAAACATGTCAAGTAACTTGATAGCTCAAGATTGGGATTTTCTCCACTGATGATAGAGAGATATCTCTGGGCCCTCTCGGTGTTACGGTATCCATCATCGTCTGGCCAGACACATTGTGATTTGATCACGAGGATGCCAAAACATGGGAACGAAAAAAGAGAACAATATCGGTAACGAGGTAACTGGCATAGTGAACAAGTCGTTGATTCACGGGATGCCGATCAATCTCACCTCGCGTATTTGTAACATATCGTGAACCAATAGGAATAACACAGAACAACTGGAGGTTCACTCGAATATTCATTCATGTGGGTATAGGGGTCAATATGGGTGTCCACGGCTCTCATGTTGATCATTGATCGGAAAGAGTTCTGGCCATGTCTATACTTCACTGAACCTATAGGGTCAAACGCTTAAGGGTCATCTATCTGCTAAATACTAGTCAGGGAGTCTGAGAGAAATTCATCGAAAAAGTTTCGAAGACAACGGAAGAGTTTCGGAGAGAGAACAATGAAATAGTTTCGTAAAACCAAAAATATGTTTTAGGGTATTCCATTAAGTCAAATAGGTTCCGGGATGTGCCGTATAATTCTTGCAGGGTTCCAGAATTATTCTAGAAACTTCTGGGAATTTTCTGGGATAAAAACTAGAAATGTTCCCTAGCTGCCGGAACCACTTCAGATGCTTTTCGCAGATGAAAATCACTAATCTAGAATTGTTCCGGGATGCATTGAAAATTATTTTAGTCAATACTGTAAATGTTCTAAGCCCACATAAATATTTTCAATTTGAACGGACGCTGAAAAATGTCGTCGTGAACAGTGAAAGTGCTTTTTGCATACTTTTTGGAAAGCCACTTATTGGGCTTTCCTCAAAAGATCTAAGGGATGACTTGGTGGATGGAAAGGTGGTGGGGCCACCCAAGGTGGCAGCCATTTTCGTTCATGGCCTTGGGGTCCCCCATGGGGCTTCCTTCCACCATTTGGTGCTTCACTTGCCTCCCCATTTTGCCCTTATGTATGACATAAGGCATGGGCACTTTGGGTGTTTCATGTGGAACACTACCCCTTGGTTTTACCATAAATTGAGGTGGAGAGGAGCATTCCACACTCATTCTTTCTCACATACAAGTGCCATGCAATGATCTGGCTTATCTCTCCCTCCCAAGAAAATAGTTTCGTAGAGCCGAAAGGTTGTCTGGGTTCCGGTGGGAACTAATTCTGGACGGCGAAGCCCTGCCGGATAGATGACACCGTATGTGTGCAACTCTATAGAGAGGTCATAGTTTTGAGCTTTGTGCCTGAGGGGCTGTTTTAAGAGTGTGTCCCGAAGGGCTGTCCAAGTGACGGTCCTAGTTCTATGAGTCCTCTTGAATGGTTGTCCAAGTGACCATCCGAGTTTTGAGGGTCCTCCCGAAGGGTTATCGGCGACACCTTCTGATGGACTGCCCGACCGCCTCCCGGAGGGCTGTCCGTGGGGCAGATGAGGGAGTACATCCTCACGATTGGGAGGTTGTAAATCCTAGCTGTGGGGGTCTGCACCGGCGATCATCATCGACTCTACTTCCGCTGTACTACGAGTCGGTAACGAAAAGATCAAACCTTGTATACAGTATGTCCTAGGCTGGTGCGTAGGTTGGAATTTTTTTTGTTTTCTGTTGCGTCACGATACACTGGCATCATGAGCCATGCTATGCGTAGATGCAGGTTGCGGTCTAGAATACATAGAGATGTATGGGTGTTGCACAATATAATTAGGTAAAAGATGAGTTCTGTTACTGAAAATTATTTGTGCGGGTAGAAGATGATCTCTGTTACCCAATGTTCATGATGCTTCCCATGAATTTGCATAATACTGATCTTGATGGCAGGGTGGAATCTCACAAAGTTGTGGCAATCCGCGATCTTTTCATGTTGCTCCCGAGTATTCTGATTGAGAAATCAACGAAGTGATAACAGTTCTTTGGGTTCCACCATAGTTAACAAAAGAAGGACGTTTCACAGACGAAAGGGCAATGCATATATGATCTGCACGGGGGTCATCCGTATGACGAAGTTCAGTATGGGGCTCGAGATTTTATTATCTCGTGTTTCATACACCCCACATTGTTAATCTAGCGACTTGGATAATCATGCTTGATGATGAACATTGGTAGCTTCGTTTGTTTTGAAACCTTAGAAGCCATTTAAAACATTTTTTGTATGAACCGATTAGAGGCATCTAACTTGGTTTTGCGGGATGGTTTGCATATGATGTGGTATAGCAGTGCTCATAAAAATTTGATTATGTATGAGATGACTATATAATATAAATTAACATGACATACGTGTCATGATTAGGCATGGTCGCTGGAGCCATATGATTGTCACTTTAATGACCTACGTGTCAACCTTAAGTCATGCACTTATTTTATTACCTATAGAGATAGCAATATTATCTGGTGCATCGACAAGGTGATGGCAATCTTCGTGAAGGTGAACACCGACGCGAATGACGAAGACAAAGAAATACAAGTCTTCTCCGTCGAAAAGGGCTATACCATATCGTGCTATTGTGAATTGCTTGAGATGTTGATCCCTTATGATGTACCCTTTTTTATTGTGCAGTAGTCTCTTATATTAGGGTGATCTCTCACTTAAAATATCAAGTAGTTAGTGTTCTCCCAAGTATAGCACCGTCATGGCACCTATCTCTTCGGGGCATCACATGATCTCCATGGCTGCAAACGATTAGAGAAGTGTGAGGCGGGTGAGTTGAGACCTTGCAGCGAGATTGCTTGGTTGTCTTGATGTTCAGGCAGGACAGTCCTGAGCTCGGAACACATGCATCGAAAGATGAACAAGAGTCATATATAGATGTGATTGGCAAGTTTGCCTACCAATGGAAATTCGCGCCATTTGAGTTCATCTCGAACCGTGGCGTTGAATGGAAATGCGGGTCTTGAATCACTCACAGTCAATTATGAGAGATGTTGATTTTGAGTGGGAGCGCACTGTAGAATTAATTTGTTTAATTCTCAGTGCAATTAATTATGAACACTGTCTAAATCTAATTTGCATAATAGTTGTGGAATAATGGCTCATGTTTCCACCTTCCCTGTTAAAATTGAATAGTTGTTAAATATCTGGTTAAAACTTTACGGTTGGTAATGTAATGTGAGGATTGTCCTCAAGAGTGTCAAGAAGGACTTTGTCCTATCGCATGCTTTCAGTATTCTCCCGCTAATTCCATGGATGATGTGACTCTCGTCCTTCCATCCAAAAGCTAGAATTCCTTTACGGTGAAGTGCAATATGTTTTCTTCCATGAGACCCGAACTTCAAAAGTTTTGGCATAGCTATGTGATATTCATGGAACTGAAAATCATTTTCAGACATAAACAAAGGCTAAAAGATATGTGATATCCAAAGCAATGTTTGTTTTGCAAATTGTTAGTAAAAGTATTTACTAGGCATTTGAATGATGAGAGAGGGATCCAGAAGTACGCCTATCATATGATGAAGTTGGATGTTTCTTCTGGAAGTAGGAGAAATACTGTAAGTTGAATTGTTGGAAGTATAAAGGCGAAAAGAGAGAAGACTGGAATATCCAGCTCATGTATGAAAGTCATACAAGTTATTGATGTATGGAAGGCCGGTCAAAGATGTAATTCTTGGGAATTATCATTAAACATGTTAATCAATAATTTTTGGGTAATGTGATTTGATCACAAAAATACCTGCTCGATTGCATTCCGTGGCAAATCGATGCAAGAATTACTACGACCTAAAGGACTTGCCGGGACTGAGGATTAAATTCATGTTGGGAGAATAGTAAATGTTGCTATGCCTATCATTGATGTATTACCTATGTATTTACACTCATAATTCATTTTTGACTTTAACACACTCTATCCCAGTGCATAAGGTATCTTGCGAGAAGGTTTATTATAAGAGAACTTTTAATGTTCGATGTTATCAATAACATAAGTGCCGTACTTTCATTGAGAATGAGATGTATGTTATGAATGTTGATAATAATACATTACCTCTGTGTTTACTTTCATAATTAATTTTAGAGTTTTATATACTCTAGCCCATTTGGATAATGAATGTTGCAAGAGTGTTGTTCATAAAAGAATAATTGTTGTTTAGTATTATGAATAACATAAGGGCCATACTTCCATCTTGGATGGAGTGTTTGTCATCAATATCGATGGTAATATGATACATCCATAACAATGACGCTAAATGTCACGAGACTAAGAGAATACCGCACATGTGTGGCACTGCATTTGGTCACATTGGAGAAACCCGCATGGAGAAATTCCATAATGATGGATTTTTAAAGTCATTTGATTATCAATCATCTGACACTTGCAACTTTCCTCCAAAAGGTGAAGTGATTGAAAAACCATTCATAGGCCATAACGAACGAGCAACAAACTTATTGGTGACCATACATTTTGATGTGTGTAGTCCGATAAATGTTGTCTATCTTCAAAAATGACTCAAGTAGATATATGGATATTTACTTGATGAGATGCAAGTCTGGATCTTTTGAAATCATTCAAAAGGTTCTGGATATGAAGTAGAAATTATTGTAACAAGAAAATTATGTTTCTGCAATTAGATTGCTGAAAGGAATATTTGAGTTAAAAGTTTAGCGAATGTCTGATCAGTTGTGAAAAGAGTTTCATAACTTGCACCTCTCGGAACACCACTGTGAGTGGAATGTCCGTGAAGATGTAACCAAACCATTTGTGACATGGTAACACTAAAGATGACATAAATCAATTGCCATTATCACTTCTAAAAGTAATGCTTCAGAGACTGCGGCTTTTACACGAAAAGAGCTCGATCAGATCTGTTGATATGACACCACAGTATGGTACGCCCAACCATGATATATATTTTCTTAACATTTGGATTATGGGGCTTGTGTAAGATGTTACAAACCTATTCCAAATATGTCAGTGGAAACGACACCTATGGAATCACTGGGATCCCTTCTACGGTTGGCGGGCACGGGGTTGTGCAAAGAGTTAGTCTGGTAGCCAGCACAAAGATCATTTACCTAGGTTCGGGCCGCAAGAATGCGTAATACCCTAATCCTACTTTGGTGTATATTTGAGTGTTCTTGATCTTTCGAACTAGCTGCAGTGCATGCATAGTCCAAAAGATCCGAATCCTTCTCCAGTACGCCTCGAGCCTCCTTTTATAGTAAAAAGGGGTCGCCACAGTGGCACACAAGAGGTGGAAAGGTATACAGTGTACAAGCTTATCGCATGTCATTACGGGACAAGGCATATTAAATGCGCTCCTTAGTTGTCCCATGTCTTTATTAGGGACATCAACAAGGCCCGTCCCATCCGTCGTCGTTCTGCCTCACTCCAACACGCGTCTAGGCCAACAAGGCATGCAGCACCACGTAAGCTGGCAGGCTGCTGAGATGGCGTGGTGGTAGGGTCTTCATGATGATCTAGTTGGCAGGGTGCTTGACTAGCTGGATTAGGAGCCACGTACTGCCACATGGGTACTTGCCTTAGCTGGTGGGTCGGCCGCTGAGCTGGGGCGACGATGGGGTGGCAAGTGCTTGCCGCCGTCTTGTGTATATTGCTGGGGCCGTGTGCGCGCCCTCGGCAAGGAGTCTTGCCGGTGCCTCGTGGGCATCCTTGGCAAGGAGCCTTGTGGTCGTCTTGTCGTCTGGTTCCTCCCTTTGCCCCGCTAAGTGTTGCCGTAGGTGCGGCTCTGACTGCCCGTGCACAAGTAGAGGGGTAAAAAGGAGAGCACCTACTTTTGTACACGGACAGGAGCCCCCGAGCCTGGGCCACACATAGGCATAACACGTTGTTGGGCCAGGCCCAGAACGGTGCACGGGCATGCGTGGCGAAGTTTTACTGCAGTAATTCCCACGCCCGTCGCGCTTTTCCACGATCCGTGTTGAATGGGTGACGTGGGGGTCGTGCGCGGAATGACCGTAGCATGCTTGCATCATCCGCGGTGAATAGTAAAGAGGCGGCTTGCGTGTTCTCTCCAAACGGCAGAGCCGCCGCTCATTTAATCTCTCTGCCTTGGAAACGCGTTTCCCACTACGCCTGCTCCTTACGCCATATACGCCGCATGCACAGCGTGGGGTAGGTGACACACGCATGGAATATGGGAAGGTGAGCGGGAGCCGATACTCATGTGCCTTTGATTGGGTGGGGAGGGTGGTCGATGGCCTCGCTTGCTGCCAGTTTAATGAGCCGGATTCGAGCGGGCTCTTCAGGGGCGTAGAGCTAGTATTTCGGCCTCCCCTTCCCAACTATAAAAAGGGAACTCAACAGTAGGAGGAAGAGCATCTCCTTGCGTCTCCCCTTTGTCTCCATCCCCACCTATGGTCATGGCAAGAGGGCGTGGCCGCGGCCGTTCTTCTGCGGAGGCGACCAGGTCCTCCTCCCACGAGAGAGCTGCGGCGGTCAAGGAAGAGCTAGATGCCTAGGGTGACGGTCATGCTCATGGCGGGGCCACAGGACGGGGCCGCGGTCGGTGAGGCGGTCGAGGCAGAGGCAGTCGAGGCAGAGGTGGGCGTGGAAGGGGGATGCTTGCGTCGTCTCCTTCTCCGTCGCCATCTCCCCCGCCAACTCCTCCTGCTTCACCGAGTGGCCACGTCGGGGACTAGGCGCTTGAGTTTATTCTGCAGCTGCATTGGCCACTGCACCGCCGTCTTCGTGTTCCCCGGGCGTTCGCGAGGGTGCTGGAGAGCGACTAGCCACCGCGGCTGAGGCTTCACATGAAGGGGTGTTGCCATGGCGACGTGTGGGTGAACACAATGTTCCCCGCCCCTCAAGTGATGCTCCTTTGCAGGGGCTGGAAAACCTTTGCACGTGTGCATTGCTTGACGGATGGCCACGTCCTCTGCTTCAAGCTAGCAGAGAGCGATTTGCTCTTTGTCAAGGTCTTCGAGCGCTCGGAACACAGGCTAGGGAGCTGTGCGGAGAGCTGGACTAATGGCGAAAGCTCCTCTTCAGGCGAGAGTGACGAGGAGGACGCCGACAGCACGTTCATCTACATCGCCAGCTCCTTGAACTTCTCAGGGTCATCGCCTTGGGCGGATGACGTTGGAGGGACGGGGAAGATGTAGAAGGCGGGTGGCGGGCTGTCAAGTCGGTGTACGATGGCCTCAACGCCTTCGTCGTGTATTGTCGGGTTGCTGCTTCGTCTTTCGGCTCTTCCTCCGGCACCGTCATCACCGGCCTCCTTCCGAACGATCGCTAATATGTCCTCTTGGCGTCTTCTGCTGCTCGTACCTCGCCTAGGCACTCCTTTTGCCCTTCCACCATCTTGTTCCGTTTCCTAAGGAGAGGGACAAGAAAGGGATTATAGCATCTTATCTCTTTTTAGTTTTTAATCCTACGGACCTTTGTAAGATTTAAATCTCGTAACCCCCTTGCTCATGTATGCATTCCGTACGAATTGTACTTGTTAGCAACGTATTAATGAGGAGAAGGGTGTTTGCCGGGTTTTGTTTGCGCATGGGCGGGGGCCACACCAAGGAACGAGTCCTTGTTATCTTAAGATAAACACTGTAACCCGGCAACAGGCCTTGCCGTCTTTCTGCTCTATAGCTCGGCTACACTCACACCCTTGGCGGAGGTAGGGGCCGAGTAGGATTAGGCCCTTCGCTTGTCCCCTTCCCATCGCACTACAACCAAGTTCTGCCCAAAGTTAGGTTTTCGGACACGGGACAGAGGGAGCGAGATGGTATGAGAGCGAGCGAAGTCCCGTACGTTAAAGTTTCATACGGAGGCACAATGTGGGGGAAAACTTATTTGATGTCGCAACCCCCGACAACCTTGGCTTGCTGTGATCAGATCCTTAGACCTGCAGCCCCCAGCAACCTTGGCTTGTCGGGGTCGGGGCATCGGCCTGTTCTCTTTCTTCCAAAATAGCTCAACAAAAATGTCCACGCACCCTACGAACCAAAAAGGACGGGAAGGAACATAGAGATGCATACTCGACCTCTACGCTAAGGGTTAGTCGCTACCAAGCACTATCAACCCTAACACAGAGAGAGACTCAACCTAGCATGCATGCTAAAACTTAGGGCGCCAATGCTTCATTTATTTATGCTCAGGGTCTGCGCCTGGCTTTGTACAAAGGGTTACATGCCTTGCCGGCAAGGCTTGCACAAAAGGTGGTTTGCCGGGGACCCCAGCAACCGCGCCTTATGGGTTAAACTTGCAAAGATGATTGATGTTCCAGGAGTTGCAAACTGGAATACCATCTTCGGTCTCCAGGCGGACTACGCCGGGCCTAGTGAGTCGTATTACCTGATAAGGGCCTTCCCACTTTGGCGTCAACTTGTTGGAATTCTTGGCCGACTGAACGTGCCGAAGAACAAGGTCGCCTTCCTCAAAGCTTCGGGCACGAACCTTGCGGCTATGGTAGCGGTGCAAGGCTTGCTGGTAGCGTGCTGCTCGCACAGCCGCCCAAAGACGATCTTCCTCAAGGAGTGTTGCATCATCTTGCCGCAACTGCTCTTGCTCAAGCTCATCATAAGCGATCACTCGAGGTGACCCATGCATTAGTTCCATGGGGAGAACTGCTTCTGCCCCGTAAACGAGGGAGAAAGGGGTCTGGCCGGTGGCTCGATTTGGTGCCGTTCTGATTGACCAAAGAACCGCTGGCAACTCATCAATCCAGCTTCATCCATACTTGTGTAGCTTGTCAAAAGTTCTTGTTCGGAGGCCTCATAATACTTCAGCATTCGCCCTCTCAGCCTGGTAGTTGCTTCGTGGGTGTGCAATAGAAGAAAAACAGACCTTCTTGCCAACGTCCTGGATGTACTGCATGAATGTGCGGCTCGTGAACTGCGTGCCGTTGTCGGTGATGACTTTATTTGGCACACCAAAATGGCAGACTAGTCCCTTGAAGAATTTGACGGCCGACTGTGCTGTCACCTTTCTCACTGCCTCCACCTCCGGCCATTTTGTGAACTTGTCGATTGCGATGTACAAGTACCCAAAGCCCCCGACAGCATGGGGAAAGGGGCCCAGTATGTCAAGCCGCCAGACCGAGAATGGCCAGGAAAGAGGGATTGTCTGGAGAGCTTGAGCTGGTTGACGATGCTTCTTTGAATGGAACTGGCACGCTTCACACTTGGTTACAAAGGCCGTTGCATCCTGCAGGGCACTAGGCCAGAAGAAACTTTGCCGGAAAGCCTTCCCGACAAGGGCCCTCAACCCTATGTGGGAGCCACATATGCCTCTGTAGATCTCTGCCAACAGCTCCAGTCCTTCCTCCCGGGGAATGCACTTCAATTTCACACTGTTCGGCCTTTTTCTGTACGGAACATCGCCGACGAACTGATACATGGAAGATCGACAGGCTACTTTCTCTGCCTCTTCCTGCTCCTCAGGAAGTTCCCCTGTTTGGAGGAACCGGACGGTATGCTGTGCCCATGCCGGAGCCTGAGGCTCGACGACAAGGGCTCAAGGAGTTTCCTCTGCCATGGGAGCGGCTGTCTCTACGGCTAGGGCTTGACGGCCTGCCGGAGTATGTTGCCCCATGGCAGGCCCAGTGTCCATGGCAACATCTTTGCCGGTGGCTCCTAGGAGCTCGGTAGGAAAGTACTTGCCGAGGCCTAATTTCCTCCGCTTGTTCTGCCCTGTCGATGGTTCAACGGATGGTTGAGTTAATCAAAGCACAAAAGTATCTAGTTCCATAGGCCATTTGAAGGCAGCGCGTTTCGACAAGTAGTCGGTGATGCCGTTCTCCACTCGGGGAACATGCTCCGCTTGTATACCGTCAAAACGCTCTTCTAGCTTCCTCAGTTCATCTACGTAGGCTTCCATCAATGGGCTTTGATAATCTTTGTTAACTTGCTTGACGATAAGATGTGAATCACCTGTGACGATGATCTTCTTGATTCCGTGGTCTGCCGCGATTCTGAGACCGGCAAGCAACCCCTCATATTCAGCAGTGTTGTTTGTTGACATCTCCCTGGGAAAGTGCATTTGGACTACATACTTGAGGTGCTCTTCGGTGGGTGCGACAAGCAGCACACCAGCACCAGCGCCTTGCAGCGAGAAAGCCCCGTCAAAGTACATAATCCAGTCGCGACTTGTTTCCTTGTCGGGGAGAGTGGTCTCCTGAATCTTTTCGTCAGGCGCTGAGGTCCATTCCGCAATGAACTTCACCAAGACTCTACTCTGAATTGTCGAAGTGCTTTCAAACCAAAGCTTGACAGTTCCAAAGCTCATTCCACAATCTTCCCGGTTGCATCTGGGTTATGCAATATCCTTTGCAACGGGAAGCGAGTGATGACGGTGATTTCGTGTTCTTGGAAGTAATGACATAGCTTCCTCGAGGCCATAAGGAGGCCGAAGAGCAATTTGTGCACACCAGAGTACCTTGACCTAGCCCTTGCAAGAGGGAGCTGACAAAGTAAACCGGGTGCTGCATTATCTTCTTCTTCTGCACTATTTCATTTGGTTGCGTCGCTTCTTCTTCGCCAGTGTTAGACTTTGCCGGGGTCCTTGCCTTACCGGCACCAGGCCCTGCCAGGGGAGCTCTGGTTTGCCATCCGCCAGCCCTACCGTTGCCATTGCCTCTTCGTCAACCTCCTTCCGTGTCACTAGCGCGGTGCTGACCACTTGGTTTGTTGCCGCTAGATATAGCAGCAACGGTTCTTGTGGTAACCAGTATTGGCGTAGAGGAGAGGTACTTCTTCAAATCCTGCATGGCTGCCTCGGTGTAACACCCCGGATGTAACTTGCCGTAATTATAACTCCGACTCTTGCCATTTCTGGCTTTAAGCTATGAGATTTCCTTCGTGGTTGGGTTTTTTACTTCGTTTTGCATTTTATTCATGTCATGCATTTCATATCATGTCATCATGTGCATCTCATTTTGCATACGTGTTCGCCTCATGCATCCGAGCATTTTCCCCGTTGTCCGTTTTGTGATCCGACACTCCTATGTCCTTCGGCATCCCCCTTTTGTCTCTTTTCGTGAGCGGGTGTTAAACATTCTCGGAATGGACCTAGATTTGTCAAGCGGCCTTGGTACACCACGGGTAGACCGCCTGTCAAATTTCATGCCATTTGGAGTCCGCTTGATACTCCAATGGTTAACCGGATAATCGGGAAAGCCTCTTGTGTGTTGCAGCCCAACACCCCTTCAAAACGGCCAAAAAACCCATCCAAACCCCTTCCATGTCCTCCGCCGTCGGATCACGATCGCGTGGGCGAAAACTACACTCCATTTGGACACACCTACCTCCTCCTACCTATAAATAGGTGCTGCCTCCGAATTTTTCGCGCAGACAAACCCTAGCCCCGCTCCCTCTCCGCCGCCGGATGTGTCCGCCG
>NW_024118787.1:0-9391 GCF_003073215.2 Triticum urartu
TCCGCGCACAGGCCACGTGGAGGCCCATCAGTCCCGGTTCTGGATTGAACCGGGAATAAAGGGGCAGGGCATTAGTACCGACACTTTCGTCCCGGTTTAGGAACCGGGACAAAAGGCCCTTACGAACCGGGACAACATGCCCTTTTTCTACCAGTGTGTACTCGCCTTGTATGTCGACAAACTTTTGGCAAGCCAAGACCGAATCTCGAGCACCTTTAGATCATTCTCGGTGTCCACCATAGCAAACCTGTAGTCGAGGTTGTTGATAAACCTGACGAAACGCTCGCAAAGCCTTGTGGCTAGGAAGTAGTCACTAATACAGTGAGGTGATAAACAAATGGTTTTTACCCCTTTCCGCGACGGCATTTGGAACCGTCGCCAAGTGAGTGTGGGCGATAGGGGGCTCCTTCCCACACGACCCAGAAACCGTTGAGAATATGCCCTCCTCGCACACACGCTCAGCAAAATGAGGTCGTGTGCGACCGGCGCGTGCTCAAATACGGAAATACGTACGGTAGAGCTAAAAAATACAATTATACGGCGAAATTGTTTTTGGTCGCAAGTACATCCCACAGAGTCAGTCCCCGCTAAACGTTTCCGTTCGTATGTACATCCCACATAGTCGCTCCAAGGAAAATGTTTCCATTCACAGGTACATCACACACAATTTTTCACGTTAAATTGTTTGCGTTATTAAATGTATCACACATGGTCCATAGAAAAACTGTGTGGGAAAGGTTGTCCATCACACACAGTTTTTATGTAGTAAACGTTTGCACAAGGTGGCCTAACGCAAACAGTTTTCAAGAGAAATTCGTGTGTGATTGTTCATTGATCCAACACGGTTTATTCCTAAAAACTGTGTGCGTTGCCTGAGGTTATCGCCCACGGTATTATTTTCAACAATCGTTTGCAATAGCAAAACCTAATTAGTAGGCTAATTATCCGATTATTCATAATCCATTTATTAACCTAATTGACATATCATATTAAGCACACAATATATTTCATTTTCATAATTGAAATACATCAGAATACAACATCATATAGCTTCAGCACTCAGCTACCCCATTACACAACTACATCAGGACCAAGTTTCACATGCAACATCTATAACCTTTCAAAATTAGCATCATAGATGGTACATAGACAGACGTATCTCATCTGGAAAACTGCTGAAGGAGAAGACGAATATTGAGCCTTCATTGATGTTGAAGGTCTTTGTAACTTTAGGCCGGTGCCTGTGGATGATTGACCGTCCATCCTTCGTCCTCTTCAGGAACACTTCAATATTGAACCGTGGGTGTTGTATGAATACCTTCCTCGCCTCATGACCATACAGGTGGTTTGAGAGGTAATCATCAGTGAACTGCTTTGGAAAGACCTAAAAACAAGGATGTGCATAAATATATTCTCTATATTGGAAAGGGGCAGATGAATAAAAAAAGGCAAGATATAATAATTAGTACCATCCTGTAGTGAACTGATGTCTTCTTCATTGTGCAGACAAAGACCGTGCTGTTTTTTGTTGCTAATTTCTTTATCCTAACAATCTTTCTGAGTTTCTTGACTTGATTGATATTCATGGACAACTCATTTCCCCATATGCAAAAAGGGTCGAACAGTGGGTCAAAACCTCTGACAGCAGGACCTACATGTGCAAGACCAAATTGTTAAAAACCTAAATATTAGAATGGTTCCTGCAATTTCCCAATAATGTGCTATTAGACAACGGACCATGCACGTGCTAACCTCGATTGTAAACCTCAGTGCTTCTCATTGTTTCCCTGCAACACATATAAGGTAGTTAGTCATCAGGTTAAGTAAGAATTCGCATGCTATCAGTAAAATATGTTGATGAGAAATAAGCACATTGCAGATTCATCAGATTAATTCAAGCCACGTGGAAAACCCATTTATCCAAACTAAGCATGATTAAGAACTAGGAAATATAGCACTTGCATGTGTTTCTCATGTATTAAGTGCAGCCAAATTCGATTTATTCCTCACGTGCACAACAATACAAAATTCTACGCAGAACAATGGACATTGCAGTGTAGAATTGAACCAAGCAGTTAGCTAAACACCACAACAAATGAACCAAACATTAAGTGAGCACCACATTGCATAATATAACATACTCATAATAGAAGATCAGACAGTTAACCAAACCAAGCATGCTTAACAATTTGGAAATATAGAAATTGTATTTTTTTTGTCATGTATTTACTACAGTCAAATTCAATTCATTCCTCACATGGTATACAATAACAGAATGCACCCACAACTATTGAACATCGCATTGCAGAATTGGACGAAACAAAACAGTTAACTAAACACTACAACAAATGAACCAAACGTTAACTGAGCACCGCATTGCACGATATAACATACTCCTAATAGAAGATCAGACAGTTAACCAAACCAAGCATGCTTAACAACATGGAAATACATCAATTGTATTTTTTTCTCATGTATTTAGTACAACCAAATTAGATTTATTTCTCACATGGTATACAATTAAAGAATGCACCCACAACAATTGAACATCACATTGTAGAATTGGACCGAATAGCCAACCGTGTTGTGACACCCTCGATTCAATCATACACTAATCATACACGCAAATGTCTACGATCAAGATCAAGGACTCACGGGAAGATATCACAACACAACTCTAGACACAAATTAAAATAATACAAGCTTTATATTACAAGCCAGGGGCCTCGAGGGCTTGAATACATAAGCTCGAAAACACAAGAGTCGGCAGAAGCAACAATATCTGAGTACAGACATAAGTTAGACAAGTTTAACTTAAGAAGGCTAGCACAAAAGTAGCAACGATCAAAAAGACAAGGCTTCCTGCATGGGAGCCTCCTAACTACTCCTGGTCGTCGGCAGCCTCCATGTAGTAGTAAGCGTCGGCGGTGGCATCTGGCTCCTGGGCTCCGACATCTGGTTGCACCAACTGGAAAGAAGAAGAAAGGGGGAAAGGGGGGAGCAAAGCAACCATGAGTACTCATCCAAAGTACTCGCAAGCAAAGATCTACACTACATATGCATCGGTATCAATGAAAAGGGTTGTATCTGTGGACTGGACTGCAGAATGCCAAAAGAGAAGGGGAAAGCCTAGCCTATCAAAGACTAGCATCTTCTGGAAACCACCATCTTGCAGCAACCGGAGGGAGTAGAGTAGCATAAAGTAAAGTAGTAGAAGTGTCATCAATCTCGGCCAGAGATCCTTTCTCGACTCCCTGCGAGAAAGCAATCCTAGAGCCATACTATCCATTTCTCATATCCATGTCTCATCTCAAGTATCCAGTTCTAGTTGTATCGATCGGGATACAACTCCAAGTGTCCGTTACCATGGTACATGCTATCGATAGGTGTTTTCTTCCCTGCAGGGGTGCACCAACTTACCCACCACGCTCGATTAACTCCGGCCGGACACACTTTCCTGGGTCATGCCCGGCCTCGGCCAAACAATACGCCGCAACCCGACCTAGGCTTAATAGAGAGGTCAGCACGCCAGACTAAACCTATGCCCCCAGGGGTCATGGGCCATCTCCCTGGGAACTCCTGCACGTTGCGTACGCGGCCGGTGAGCAGACCTAGCTACCTCCTTCAAAAAGGCAGGTGCATACGCAGTCCAACCTGGCGCGCGCCGCTCAGTCGCTGACGTCTATTAAGCTTCGACTGATGCATATGATTCAGAACGCCCATACTATGCCCACGTGATGGTTAGTGCTATCAGACCAAAGGCCCCTCGGATCAAATATCCAAATCGTAGTGGATTAGGAACGCGCGGTAACAAGCAAAGACACACGAAAGATGTGACCCCGTTGCCCCGTCTCGAGGACTTGTGGCAAGGGCTAGGAATGCTCGGCCACGCCTCGTAATTATCTCGCGGGCACCCTCCAGGTCAACCCGTCTCCACATCACTCGCAAATATGCTCGCGCGGGTACCCCTCACAAGTAACAGTTGTAAAGTCCAAGTATCCGTGTGTCCAAACATCAAGGGGAAAACCCGAGGAATCACCCCCGGTGAATTCCACTCGATGTAATCATCAAGGTGAACGTAAGAGGAACCACCCCGAGGTTCACACTTGAGGGGTTGCACGACAGAGTCGTATCGGAAGTGGTTAAGGCAGAATCACCCTCGATGACCACGACCGAATAGCTACACTACAGGTTTAACATCAGAAGTGCTGTAGAGGTCTCACCCTCGGCACTCGATAGTAACCCAGTAGTGTCGAGCAACTAAGGGGAAAGTGATGTGCGGTGCCAGGGCCTGGTCTTCGATCCCGTTGATCGGGTCTTCAATGATGAAGCAGGGGCAACAAGGACAAGGTGGGGGTCACTGATGGATCACTAACCAACCTATACTAAACAGTTTAGGATAAGCATGTAGGTAACAATAAGTAGGTTACAAAAGCAGGCTATGCATCAGAATAGGAGCAATCAATTATAGTAGCAAAATATAATGCAAGCATGAGAGAATGGAATGGGCGATATCGGGATGATCAAAGGGGGGGCTTGCCTGGAAGCTCCGCTGGAAGGGAAGAAGTGTTGGCGGTGACGTAGTCGATCACAGAAGCATGATCGGTCTCGGGGTCTACCGGAGAGAATAGGGGGAAGAAACAGTAAATACATAGCAAGCAAGTGCATAACAGGACAACAGGCAGAGCTAGACGTGTTCTAATGCGGTGCTATACGTTACCGGCAAAGGGGATAACATCCGGGAATGTTTCCCCGAAGTTTGGCATTTTCTGACCGATGAAACGGATGGGAAAGGTTGCAAGTTCGCTATGCTCGGGACGTGTGGCAGACAAACGGACCGTGTATTCGGATTCGTCTCATCGTTCTGAGCAACTTTCATGTAGAAAACGTTTTCATCCGAGTTACGGATTATTCTCTATGAATTTTTAAAATTTTAAATGATTTTCTTATTTTCTGGAATTATTTTAATTCGAAAACAAATTAATACGTAATTGCTAAGTGTACACAGAGAAGTGTACACGGCAGCGACTTTAGTGACTGGCAGGTGGGGTCCAGTTGACTGCCTAGTCAGCAGTTAACTAGACCGTTGACTAGTCAAAGGCCCCATGGGACCCGAATGTCATTGACTGGGTTATCCCAGTCAGCAGTTTGACTGGTCAATGGGAGCAGTGGGACCCTGGTGTCATTCACACATATTTTAGCATTTTATTTTTAAGTGGATATTTAAAGGAGGGGGGTCCACCTGCCATAGGCTAGTAGCTAATCTAACTAGCAATTAGCGCTAAACTACTTTGCACATGGCCGACCAGAGGCACAACCAGCCTCACTGCTTGTGCGCACCCACATGCACAGCACATGGCCGCATCGGCCATGGCCAGGCAGCAGCAGGTAACAATAAGCGGCAGTAGCAGCGGTGCTATAGGCAGTAGGCAGGGGCGCGGGGGGGCGGGGGGGGGCCGCCACGGGGCCGGGGGCGGGGGCGTAGAAGGCCGTGGGGCAACGGAGAATGTGACCGGGGGCGAGGTGCGCAGGGCTAGGCGCGGGTAAGGGCGGCATCTTGCGGCGAGCGGGGCAGTAGGAACACAAGGACCAACGCAAGAGTAGTAGCAACATGAAGCAACAGAAACAGAGAGCAGCGACACCAAGCACGCACGTACGCGTACACGGGGGCCCGGACGAGCTCGGGGATGGTGGATACGGCAACAAATCGAAGGGGCAACTAAGGGGGATGGACGCGGATCACTGCGAGGGAGGTCATGGACGTGCTCGGAACCGCGAGGAGGCGCCGATGGTGGAGATCGACGGCGATGGCGCCGTGGCCGTGGCGGGGAAGAAGACGGCTGTGACGAGCGTATGAGGACGCCCCGCTCGATACGACGCACGTAGACGAAGTAGATGACGGCGGTGAAGCTCCTGGTCATCCTCCCAAGCGCCGGGGAGCATGGTGGCCATGAGGACGAGATCGACCATGGCGTCGGCAGTGCGTGTGTGTGTGTGTGTGTCCGCGAGAGAACGACGCAAGAAGGAGGGGATGAGAACTAGCGTTTCCTGGGAGGGGGTGACGGGGTAGATGTAGGGGGAGGAGCCGGCGGATGGCCGACGCGTGGCAAGGCACGACCATGGCCGAGGGATGCCTGCCACGACCCCTGCCTCCTGTACCGAGGAGGGAGATGAGTCAAGGGAGGTGGGCTGGGCCTTCCCTTTTTCTAGATGGGCCATTGCGCCAATAGATTAGGTCCTCTTCTTCCTCTTTCTCTTTTGTCTTTTCCTTTTTTTAAATTAAAATAGAGAGAGGAAATGATTTATTTGAGCCTCAAAAGGATTTAGTAAAAATATTGGACTTGGCCCATTAATTCCTCCATATTTTTAGGTATTGCCACAAATAGTTTGGAGGCAAGAGGAATTTTCTAGGAATTTTGTAAATTGGGAATGGAATATTTAAATGCTGCTGGAACACTAATTAATTTCTAGAGGCAATTTGGGAACTCCGAAGATTTTGGTTTTAACATGAAAAATACTTAGTGAATATTTGTCATATTGTGAACTATTTTGATTGCATGACAGAAGAAGCAAATATTTGACATGCAATTTGAATTTGAATTTGAAGCATATTTTGGACAAGTGGCATTTTGGCATGATGATCATGATGACATGACCTTTATTAGGGGGAGATTATTGTAGTGTGATGCTGGGGATGTTACAAGTCTCCTCCACTGTAAGAAATCTCGTCCCGAGATTTAAGTGCAGAAGTAAAGAGTAACTTCGGGAGAACTGACCCTTATAGGGTTAATTATCTGGTGAACAAATCAGGGAATGTGGCAGAAGTATCTCTTGAGTTGAAACTTAAGAAAACATCGAGAGCAAAATATGAAGGTACAATAGGGAGTTTCAAGCGAATGGACAAACAATCGATACCTAAACAGAGTGTGAGAAGGGGGGTTCAGAGCATCGCGAATAGATCATCTCTCGGACGGTGGCTCGTGACAACACACAAAGCCAAGAGCAAATGAAACTTCGGAATAAAAGATATACAAGAGAGTCAGGTTTCGATCCTGTGGAACTGTGGGTTATGGGCCCATCATGTGGGTTAACAGCAGGAAGGCACTAATCAATTTGCACGATCATGATAGGAAGGTAGGTCAGAGTATAGCCTGTCAGTTATGTTGGCAACAACGCTGGTACCAAGGGCGAGGGACGAAGAGAACCATTTTCCTGCTCGTTGAACGAGGTGGACCAATAGGCAAAGTTCTCGTCCATCGGTGGTTACCGGAATGTCATCAACAATAATAACAGGGTTTTACTGACAGAGTTGTACACCGAGGTGTTTACATAAGCAAGTAAATATTACTGCTTATATCATAGATCACAAGACAGGTTAAACAAAACAATGGAAAGGAAAATGTGATTATACCCTAGTATCAGGAGTATATCTTTCCCATCCATGACAGGACAACAAGTAGATAACCAATTAGGTAAAGGGGTGAGGGAATTCATGATATTACCCATACGACGGTGTTTGGATAATTGATCAAGAAACATTTAGCATTATGCTTCCAATGTTCTTGTTGATGTTTGAGTACCATACTCATGCTTCGGGATAGCATTGACATGGTTTTCAAGCAAAGGTCAGACTTTGGATACACAAAGGATCCATCGGAAACAACTTAGAAAATAAGTCATACAATTTCAGCAAGGAAAAGATGAGGATGTGGCCGACGGGCTCAGCAACAACCCATCGACATGTCAAAAAGAATGTATTTCCAAAATTATATGAACAAGTTTGTGTTGGGGAAGGCAAGAATGTTGTCCATGATAACACAAATCATCGAGGGGCAAGGATTGTATTTCTCATCATGAATTCAGTTGACATCCTAGAAGAGCTCAGAAAGTTGATGATGATAACGACACATTTGTCGAGAGATTTCAGGAAGATGTAATCGATCGACAATTACATCAAGTCAATGGAATGATGAAGCGAAAGGTTATTGGAACCACGAGTATGACACAAACTCGAAAGCAAGCTTGCTGTTCATGGAAAAATGGTATGAGGAGGAATATCGACATAAGCTTAGCTCGTCGTCGAAAATTGTGCTCCGAAAAGGACCTGGTAGCACAGTTAAAATTTAGCATGATAATGATATAACCGATCAAGCTAGGAATGATGTGATGGAGTATCATTCCAATGAGAATTCACAAGAGGTAGTGCAATGACAGAATATCCTCGAGATAACAAGGGGCAATACTTGAGGTAGATCAAAAATAGAGGTTAGGCGGATGAAATGATCTGCAGAAGACAAGTATTTTAACTTGTCTGGGAAATGGAGTTAAGGAGAAACTATGGTCGGAACCACGGTTATGAATGATCAAACCACCGATACAAGATGAACTTATAAAAAGGGGTAATTATTTTTAGGAGTATCTCCCACGATAAGTTCTACATCGGGTCCATGGGCATGAACACAAAGTGTGACACCCCAAGACCGTTGTGCCAGGTGTCGTCCAGTTATTCGCTATTGTTGCCTTGTCATTTGCTTGCATGTTGCATCTTGTCATGTCATCATATCCATTGCATCATCATGTTTTAAAAACTTGCATCCGTCCCGGTCTCCTCGTTCCGTCCGTTGTCCGTTCTAAGCCCAGACACACTTGCACGCGCCCGCGACATGTCTGAAATATTATTTTATAAGTGGCCGGAAAATGTTCTCGGAATGGGTTGAAAGTTGGCATGCGGTGTTGTTTTGTTGTCAGTAGACCGCCTGCCAAGTTTCATCGCATTCGGAGTCCGTTTGATGCCCCAACGGATAACTATAGCGGCAGTATAGCCGGTCTAACGTCGGACGTTTTCGGTCTTCGAAAACTGTTGTCGGGCTTTCCCTCTCTTCTCTTCTCTCAGCTCGAGACTGTCTACACAACTCACTACCTACCTCCAGGTCCAACCTAACCCCTCTCGTCAGCCCGCAGCCCCCCTCGCGCGCGTCCGAAAGTTGTCCCGAACCGACCAGGGGAGTCATCACCGTTGTGTCCGGATCATCCCCAAACATCTACAAAATGTCACCGTTTTCTCATTTGGTCTCCCTAAGCTTTTATTTCGCGACCGTCCGTTTAAGATCGGAGGGACCAAATGCCCCTATCCGAAAATCCTTTTGCTATATATATCAGACCAGACCCTAAAACCTAGGGGAGCTGTCCCATCCATTAATCCCCATGCCGCCACCACCTTCCTCGTTTTCCCCATCGATCCAATCCATCGATCCACTACCGATTCCTCATCCAACCACGTGCCCGATCTTCCTCGCCTGAGTTCAGGGAGCACGAGCCCTCGTCAGCGCGCCGCCCGGCGAGCCTACCAGCCGGCGACTGCGACCTCGTCAGCCCCATCGCCGCCGGCGGC
>NW_024118788.1:0-13961 GCF_003073215.2 Triticum urartu
CACCGTCAGGCCCGCACCAGCCAAGTCTCTGCCGCTGTTCACATGCAGCTGCCGACCCAACCAGCTGGGCAGGCACCTGTGTGGCGACATGTAGCCCTTCATGGAGGCTCAACCACCGCGCCACCTCAGATGCCTGCCTCATGGCACCGCATGCATCACTGGCCAAGGCGCTTGTCGAAGCTTGGAGGAGCGGCAACGAACGGGACGGGCCTCGCCCCCGTCCCTGATAAAGTGGAGGGACACCTAAGGCTCGCATTTAATGCGCTTTGTCCTATAATACCAGGATAACCTCGCAACACTGTTGCCTTTCCACCTGATGTGTGCCATGTGGCAACCCCTTTTTCTATAAAAGGAGGCCCAAGGCGACGAGGAGAGGGATTCAGCTTTTTGGAGCTCGTTGCACCACGTAGCTAGTTCAAGACCTCAGAATACACCCACCAAAGCAGGACTAGGGTTTTACGCATCCTCGCGGCCCGAACCTGGGTGAACGAACCACGTGCTCTCTGTTAGACCCGCTCTTCTCTCAACCCCGCGCCCCACAACCAAAGTAGGGATTCTTGTGATCCCATAGGTGTCGTTTCCCACCGAAGTGTTATTACAAGATGGCAAAATGTTGCATACTTTTGTAAAAAATTGAGTGGGCCTAGTCTAAACTAAACTATTCTACCTATTATAAAGAATTATATGCTCTCATTCGGACCATAGAAATATGACAACATTATTTATGGCCCAAAGAATTTGTTATACATTCTGATAATGCATCTTTGAAACACATTAAAGGCAAGGAAAATTGAACTGTAGGCATGCTAAATGGGTTGAACTCATTGAGACTTTCCCTTATGTCATTAAACATAAGAAGGGTAAAGAAATGTTATTCCTGATGCATTGTCTCATAGTTATACTATGCTTTCACAACTTGACTCTAAAATATTTGGTTTGGAGACCATCAAAGATCAATATGTGCATGATGCTGAATTTAAATATTTGCTTCAAAATTGTAAAGAAGGGAGAACATGGAACAAGTTCGTCATTAATGATGGATTTGTGTTTCGTGTTAACAAGCTATGCATTCTAGCTAGCTCCACTCGTCTTTTGTGGTTGCAGGAGGCGCATGGAGGAGGATTAATGGGACACTTTGGCATCAAGAAGACACAGGATGTACTTGCTACTCATTTCTTGTGGCCAAAGATGAGACAGGATGTTGAGCGTTTTGTTGCTCGATGCACTACATGTAAAAAAGCTAAGTCATGAATCAATCTTCATGGTTTATATATGCCATTGTCTATACCTTGTGTTCCATGGTAGGATATATCGATGGTGACAAATATACCTATGTTCCAGGGGAGGGATAACATATTTGTTGTCATGTTTAGATTTTCAGAAATGGCAAACTTCATACCATGTCATAAAAATGAGGATGCTGCTAATGTTGCTGGTTTGTTCTTTCGTGAAATTATTCTCTTGCATGGTGTGCAAAATACTATTGTTTTAGATCATGATACTAAATTTCTTAGCCAATTTTGGAGATGTTTATGGGTTAAGTTTGGGAGTAAACTATTTTTAGTACTATTTGTCACCCCCAAACTTATGGACAAACTGAAGTAGTCAATAGAACATTGCCTACTATGCTTAGGGCTGTTTTGAAGAATAACAAGAAAATATGGGAAGAATGCTTGCCTCATATTGAATTTTCTTATAATCGTTCGCTGCATTGTACTACTAACATATGCCCTTTTGAGATTGAGTATGGTTTTCTACCTCATGCCACTATTGATTTGTTGCCATTTGCATCTACGGAGAAGGTTAATTTCGATGCTAACCAACATCTGGAATTGACCATAAAAATGCATGAATAAAGATAAACTTGCTGGAGATAAGGGAAGAAAATATGTTGTGTTTGTTGGAGATATGCCCTAGAGGCAATCATGTATGATGATATTTCCTATGTGTTTATGAATAAAGATACTCCTTGGACATTATAAATGATGCATATCAGCAAGTACATGACTTGTTTGTGGGACTATGCATTGTATGATGACTATCCTAAAAGGTCCCTAGTCGAAAGGGCTGTGTGGACGCTCAGCCAACTAGACTAACATATGACATGGTCGATGGCTTGGTCTCACTAGCCATGGAGCATTGGATGTTAACCGGATAATATGGACTTGGAAGGATCTGGTCGGATTCGACATAGTCAGATCCGAGTCAAGATAAGGTCCGAGTCGGACATACCCAACTATGAGACGCATCGATATGTCATCTGTGAGTCTCTAGTACAACATATGTTCTATGTCCTATGACCTAAGCTGACGCATGTAATCGAGATGGTGACAGACTTGCTTTGGGCCAACTAAACGCTACTCCGTAACTGGGTAGTTATAAAGGTAGGTTTCGGGTTTGTCCAGACCCATGGTGCGAGATGTGGTCGAGCAAGAGGGGATTTGCCCCTTCGATCAGGAGAGATATACTCTGGGCCCCTCGTGTGATCCGGCCAGGATAAGCATGGCCATGCGACAAGGATTACGAGATAATCCGGTTTGTGGTCGGCATCACTGGAACGAGAAAGAGGTCGGGCTAGCACAAGGATGACAGACTCGCCTTGAGCTCGACAACATATATCGTGTGGCAAAAGGGATGGAAGTGTGATGTACAGGTGAGCCTAACAAGCTTCATAGTCTGTTTGGTGTTCGGCATGCCTTGCTAGAGCCCGCTACCAACTGTGCAGTTCGGAGGTGATCCGAACTGCGACCAAGCCGGCTTGAACCTAAGGGGTCGCGCGCTTAAGGGAAGAACCTACGAGGTCGTATTTGAGGACACTGGTCGAATGTGATCCGAGCTGTAACCGGATTGTGGCCGAGTAGACTTATGGGCTTTAGGGTCCGTGCGAGGCCCAAGTGTTGAGCCCGCGACGGACGCCTATATAAAGTGGAGGTGCCGCACACTCACACAATTGATCACTTCGGTGCTGTCATTAGGGTTAGATGTGTTGCGAATAGACACCTCCACTCGCGGCCGGTTGTGTGATCGGACCTAGTAGTCCGCCGCACGACGTTCCTCCTGCACGCGCGGATACCGTTAGAGGCGGTGCACTTGCATCGCTCCGGTGAACCTGTACGTGGGAACCGACTACCGGCTCTACGAGGGAGATCGGACGAGGAGGAGACGATCCACGCGGACGCGCTGCCCCAACTCTTCTTCTGCTGCACGGCACTGTGCGTCTAGTGGTAACGAACTCTGACCCATCTCCTGTAGCATGTTCTTGGTTGTTCTGCGCGTAGGAAAATTTTAATTTACAGTCGACGCACCCTACCGTAGACCCCAACAGTGGTATCAGAGCCAGGTTATAGGATTTGGATTCAGATCGTATGTATATTAGATATGTGGAGGCGATAGATGAGATCTGTTATCGTTGATGAGATCGGTTGTGTGCACGGCTGATGAGATCAACTGCACATGGGAATCGATGTGGCTATGTTTTCTGATGATCGTAGTCGATGAGGTCGTGACACAACCTACACCTACCGGTCGGTATTCGCCATCGGGGTTAACAGTGAAACGTAAATCCGAATCGGGGACCGCCGTGTGCGTAGCGCCTTGTATCTCGTACACGATCACTCAAACCGGTAGAATGCGATTCTATGCGTAACTTTGTTTTGCAGGTTTGATGTGAATAGTATGGCTCATCTGTATGTGATGCATGTGTGTAATTTATACATGGCCTGTGTGTCATGTTTGTCAGCCGGCAGGAGCCAAAGTGCTTTCATTATATTGGATAATTACCTGCGTGTCGACTTATGACTCTATGTAAAATTCATTACTAGTTGTAGTAGTTGGATAATAGAGATCAGGTTGGCGGCTTGGCGGCTTGGCGTGACAAACTAGATGGAGTTTCTAGATGGTCATCGGAGTTGGAGCCGACCTGGAAAAACATCCATGAAGGAGCCATACTATTTCACAATATATGTTTTACTTGTGATTGTTATGCTTCTTTGTTTCTATGCATGTTAGAATGGTAGAAAGATCCCTCATGAATATCAAGTAAATTGCCATTCCCGATGTTGCACCTTCGCACATCAAGTACGTCTAGTAGTGGGCTCATAAAATTGGGGTGCTGCTAGGTGTCCTTGAACTGAAGGGTTCGTGTCGGACACGGACATGCATTGCATTAGGTTAACTTGACAAGGCTATCAAAATGGTTTTCGGCCTTGTGGCAAAAGAGGTCGGGAGCCGGGGTATGAGATACCTACCCGACCGACAGGAGTCATATAGAGATACGATTAGCAAGGAGTTCCTTACCGGATAGGCATGTTGTGTAGCAGTGATGCTAAAGCTCACAAGTCGCATGTTCTAGTCGAATCCTGGATCACTGAGAGTTTGTGGAGGGATGCTGACTTCAGTGGGAGTATTTCTGTTTAAGGCTAGAATTACTCTACATAAACACATTGCTTAGTGATTGCATATTTTTCTGTTATAGATCAATGGCACCACCTACTCAACCCAACTTTGCATTGAAATCAATTCTGGAAAAGGATAAACTGAATAGAACGAACTTTACTACCTGGTATAGAAATTTGAGAATTGTTCTCAAGCATGATAAAAAGGAACATGTTCTAGAGGATCCACTTCCAGAGGAACCTGCCAATAATGCTAGTACCACAACCGAGAATGACTACCAGAAACTCGTTGATTAATCAAACGTGATCAACTACCTCATGCTAGCTTGTATGGAGCCCGATTTGCAGCAGCATTTCGAAGACGTCGGGGCTTTCGATATGATTGAGAGTCTCAAGAGCATGTTTCAGGTGCACGCTAGGACCGAAAGGTTCAACGTCTGGCGATCCTTGATGGATTGTAAGCTGAAGGAAGGTGATCCACTGAGCCCGCATGTGATCAAGATGATCGGATATGTGCAAGCTTTGGATCGGTTGGGCTTCCCGCTCTTGGATGAGCTGGCTACTGATGCAGTTCTGGGTTCTCTTCCGCCCAGCTATGGGACGTTCATATCAAACTATCATATGCCTGGCATGGATAAGAAGCTCACTGAATTGCATGGGATGCTCAAAGTGGCAGAGCAGGATATTAGGAAAGGCACGCATCAAGTATTGATGGTGCAGAAATCAGCTAAGTTCAAGAAAAGTTGGTCCAAGAAAAAGGCTAAGGCAAAGGGCACGGAGACGGTAACCTCCGCCATTGCACCTAAGTCTGGATCGGACTTACAGACCATTTGCTATCATTGCAAGGAAACTAGTCACTTGAAAAGGATTTGTAGCAATTGGCTTGCAGAGCATGGCAAGAAGGCCGGGAATGCTTCTTCAGGCAAAGGTACACTTGTTGCATATGTTATAGACATTTACCTTGCTGACATACCTAGCCGCTCTTGGGTATTTGATACCAGATCGGTTGTTCACATTTGCAACTTGATGCAGGGGCTGGTAAGAACTAGGCGTGTGGCACAAGGGGAGATTGACATCAGGGTCGGCAACAAAGCAAGAGTTGCTGCGTTGGAGGTCGGCACGATGCAGCTCCAGCTTCCTTCTGTATTTATTTTGGAATTGAATAATTTTTATTACATTCCTGCACTTAGTCGGAACATTATTTCTGCCTCATTCTTGATGAGTCAGAGTTATGAATTCAATTTAAAGGACAATGGTTGTTCGATTTATTTGAATGGTATGTTCCACGGCTATGCACCCATTGTTGATGGGTTATTTATATTGAATCTAGAACAAGAACCGGTCTATAACGTGAACGTCAAGAGGCATAATCCTAATGAGATAAATCTGACATACTTCTGGCATTGTCGGCTTGGACACATTAGTCTGAAACACATGAAGAAGCTCCATGATGATGGACTCCTAACTTCGACCGACTTTGGGTCGTTCGAGACATGCGAATCATGCTTGCTCAGCAAGATGACTAAGTCTCCTTTCGCAAAGAGTTGTGAGAGGGCATCCGAACTGTTGGAACAGATACACAGTGATGTGTGTGGACCAATGAACACAACTGCCAGAGGTGGCTATAAGTACTTCGTGACTTTTACCGATGACTTGAGTAGATATGGATATATCTATTTGATGAGGCACAAGTTGGAAACTTTTGAAAAGTTCAAAGAGTTTCAAAACGAGGTTGAGAATTAGCTCGGCAAGACCATAAAACTTCTATGATCTAATCGTGGAGGTGAGTACATGAGCCAGGACTTTGATGACCATCTGAAAAGCAGAGGTATAGTATCTCAGCTCATACCTCCAGGTAGGCCACAGAGAAATGGTGTATCAGAACGGAGGAATCGTACCATGTTGTACATGGTTCGATCTATGATGAGCAAATCGGATTTACCCTTATCATTCTCGGGATACGCTCTAGAAACTGCAGCTTTCACACTTAACAGGGTACCATCAAAATCCGTAGACAAGACACCGCATGAGATGTGGACGGGGAAGAGTCCCAGTTTGTATTTTCTAAAGATTTGGGGTTGTGAAGCATTTGTCAAGAAACTTATGTTAGACAAGCTTACACCCAAATTTGATAAACGCATATTCGTGGGATATCCGAGGGAAACCTTGGGATATAGCTTCTACAACTGGGAAGAGAAGAAAGTGTTTGTTGCTCGGAACGGGGTTTTCCTTGAGAAAGAGTTTCTTAGTCGGGAGGCCAGTGGGAGGACAGTCCGACTCGAAGAAATTCGAGGACCACTCGGGGACGGCTCAGCTGGTGATCAGATCATACCGGAGTCAATCAGGGAACCCGTAGTGGAAGCGGCACCGGAACCACGGAGGTTGGAAAGATTGCGCACAGTGTGTGATGTATTGTTGCTAGAAAGTGACGTGCCGACTACATATGCGGAAGCGATGGTGAGCCCGGATTCCGAGGCATGGCTGGAGGCCATGAGATCCGAGTTATAGTCCATGGATGAGAATCAAGTCTGGGACTTGGTGGATCCGCCGCCTGGCATAACAGCCATTGGTTGCAAATGGGTCTTTAAGAAGAAAACCGATGTGGATGGAAATGTTCAGATCCACAAAGCTCGGCTTGTCGCTAAGGGTTATGGACAAGTTCAAGGAATTGACTACGACGAGACTTACTCACCGGTAGCGATGCTGAAGTCGGTGAGGATCGTACTAGCTATAGCTGCATATTTTGATTACGAGATATGGCAGATGGATGTCAAGACGGCTTTCCTTCACGGAAATTTAACCGAGGACATGTATATGATATAGCCCAAGGATTTTGTTGATCCGACTAGCACTAGTAAGGTATGCAAGCTCAAGAGATCCATTTATGGGTCGAGGCAAGCATCCTGGAGTTGGAACATTCATTTTGATGAGGTCATCACTGGTCTCGATTTCATCAAAAGCGACGAGGACGCTTGTTTATACAAGCAGTTAAGTGGGAGCTTGATTGTGTTTTTGATCTTGTATGTGGATGACATACTACTGATCGGAAATGATATTTCGATGCTAAACTCGGTCAAGGAGTCATTGAATGGCAAGTTTTTGATGAAGGACCTTGGTGAGGCAATGTACATTTTAGGCATTAAGATCTATAGAGATAGATCAAGGAGGTTGCTCGGCTTAAGCCAGAGCACGTACATAGATAAAGTGTTGAAGCGGTTCAACATGAGTGAGGCAAAGAAAGGGTTCTTGCCACTCTCACATGGTATAAGGCTAAGCGAGACTCGGAGTCCTTCGACATCTGATGAACAAAGCAGGATGAGTAGGATTCTGTATGCCTCGGCAATCGGATCCATCATGTATGCCATGATATGTGCGCGGCCCGATGTTGCTTTTGCAATAAGCCCAACAAGTAGATACCAGGCCAACCCAGGTGAGAGTCACTGGGCAGCGGTAAAGACTATTTTGAAGTACCACTTGCCAAACAGACTCTTGACATGGTGATGTCCATGGGATGCTCCGCATCACACATGCTTGCACCCATGCTTGGCGGAGCAGAGGAAGCAGAGACACAAGACTACCAGAGCCGTGCTCAAGGCCAGAAGGCATGAAGAGCAGAGGGGCGAGGTGAAACTCTCCCAATAAGGCCCTTGCCAGGGTGGCCTTCACGGCCTCGGCAAGTGCCTTACCGGGGCAACGTGCCCAACACCAACAAGGCTGCCACCCTTGAGTCTAAGAGTTTCGACACCGTCAACCACATCGGAACCAAGGCTTGGGAGGCGCCTCCATGGTGGCACGCAGACCTTTGTGAAGACAAAGGGCCTACGAGGCCTAGATAGGAACAAAGAAACAAGACAACAGCAAGGCTCCTTGCCAAGGATGCCCACGAGGCCCTGGCAAAGCTCCTCCCAAAGATACCCACGAGGCCCCGGCAAGACTCTTGTCGAGGGTGCCCGCAAGGCCCCGGCAAGACCCTTGCCGGGAAGATCAGCAAGACCGCGGCAAGGCCTTGCCGCCCCATCGTCACCCCAGCTCAACGGCTGACCCCCAACTAGACAGGTACCCATTTGGCAGTACGTGGGTCCCAGGCCTACTATTCACGTACCTATGTGGTGGCATGCAGATTTTCGTGAAGACCCTGCCACCACGCCAGCTTAGCAGCCTCCCAACCTACATGGCACTGCATGCCTCATTGGCCTGGACGCGTGTCGGAGCAAGGCGAAGCGGCGACGAATGGGACGGGCTTCGTTGCCGTCCCTGATAAAGCACGAGGACACCTAAGTAGCGCATTTAATGTGTTTTGTCTCGTAATGTCAGGCGACAAACACGACTACTGTACAACTTTCCACCTCCTGTGTGCCACTGTGGCAGTCCCTTTGGCTATAAAAGGAGTCCGCGGCGTACTGTTAGAGGATTCAGACTTTTTGGACGCTGCACACTTTGTAGCTAGTCGAAGAATACCAGATAAACACAAACCAGCAGGAGTAGGATATTACGCATCACTTGCGGTCCGAACCTGGATAAACTCCCCTCGTGTTGATCTTCTAAACCCGCTCTTTTTACAGCCCACGCCCCAGCAACTGTAGTAGGGATTCTCTGTGATCCCATAGGTGTCGTTCCTGAACCTTCCGACAATTAAGTTCATGGAGAAACAGAGTAATGCAATAAGAATTATGACATGATGTAGACAAGATCTATTTATGTAGAAATAGACCCCATCATTTTATCCTTAGTAGCAATGATACATATGTGTCGGTTCCCCTTCTGTCACTAGGATCAAGCACCGTAAGATCGAACCCACTACAGAGCACCTCTTCCCATTGCAATATAAATAGATCAAGTTGGCCAAACAAAACCCAAATACCGGAGAAGAAATACGAGGCTATAAGTAATCATGCATGTAGGAGATCAAAGAAACTCAAATAACTTTCATGGATAAGAAGAGATAGATCTGATCATAAACTCAAAGTTCATTGGATCCCAACAAACACACCGCAAAAGAGTTACATCATATGGATCTCCAAGAGACCATTGTATTGAGAATCAAATGAGAGAGAGAGAGGAAGCCATCTAGCTACTAACTACGGACCCGAAGGTCTACAAAGAACTACTCATGCATCATCGGAGAGGCACCAATGGAGGTGGTGAACCACTCTGTGATGGTGTCTAGATTGGATCTAGTGGTTATGGACTCTGCTGCGGCTGGAATTGATTTTCGCCGACTCCCCTAGGGTTTCTAGAATATTGGGGTATTTATAGAGCAAAGAGGCGGTCCGGGGCACCCGAGGTGGGCACAACCCACCAGGGCGCGCTTGGGCCTCCAGGCGCGCCCTGGTGGGTTGTGCGCCCCTCGGAGCACCCCCCGGCGCTTCTCCGGCCCATTGGATGTCTTCTGGTCCAAAAGATCCACAAAAACTTTCGCTGAGCTTGGACTGCATTTGGTATTGATTACCTGCGATGTAAAAAACATGCAAAAAATAGCAACTAGCACTTGGCACTATGTCAATAGGTTAGTACCAAAAAATGACATAAAATGATTATAAAACATCCAATACTGATAATATAACAGCATGGACCAATCAAAAATTATAGATACGTTGGAGATGTATCAGTATCCCCAAGCTTAATTCCTGCTCGTCCTCGAGTAGGTAAATGATAAAAAAATAATTTTTGATGTGGAATGCTGCCTAACATGTCATCTCATATTCTTTTCTTTATAGCATGGACATTTGGACTCATATATTGTTCAAAGCAATAGTCTAGTTTTGACATGATAATTTAGATACTCAAGCATACCAACAGGCAACCATGTCTTTCAAAATATCAACACTAAAATAAGTTATCCCTAGCCCATCATGCTCAATCATTGATCCATTCATGAATAACACTCGCATATTAACTACACTCAATGCTCAAGTACAATCATAGTGCCCCCTAGTTGGTGCTTTTATGAGAAAGGATGTAGACTCAAATTAAAAATAAAAATTGCATAAAGTAAAAGAAAGGCCCTTCGAAGAGGGAAGTAGGGATTTGTAGAGGTGTCAGAGCTCAAAGAAAAAATAGAGAGATAAAAACATTTTGAGAGGCATACTTTTCCCACAAACGAAAATGACTTAGAGTTCCCAACACTTTCCATGCTATATATATCATAGGAGGTTCCCAAACAGAAATTAAAGTTTATTCCTTTTTCCACCATACTCCCACTTTCCATGTCTAACCGTATCCATGGGTGCCATCCATACCGACGCTTTCCAAGGAATTTATTATTTGACAACATAAAGTAAATTCATTTTTCATTTCAGGACTGGGCATCCCTAATACCTTGGCCTTACTCTCATGCAATGACAAGTGAATAAACACTTATCGTGAGAATAACACATCTAGCATGGAAAATATTAGCCACCCCTCACCGCCTCGCGAGCGGTACGAGCACACAAAAGAGAAATTTATTTTGAATATTAGAGATGGCACATACAAATTTGCTAAGAACGACAAAAGAATACCACATATAGGTAGATATAGTGGACTCATATGGCAAAACTGGTTCAAAGGATTTTGGATGCACAAGTAGTGATCATACTTAATGCAAAATGAAGGCTAGCAGAAGATTGGGAAGCGACCAACCAAGAAACGAATAATCTCATTAGCGAGCATTAAGCATAATTAACACCGAATAATGCACCACAAGTAGGATGTAGTTTCATTATATAACTATTGACTTCCGTGCTTGCATAGGGAATCACAAACCTTAACACCAATATTCTTACTAAAGCATAATTACTCATAAACATGACTCACATATCACATCATCATATCTCAAAACTTTTACAAGGAATCAAGTTTATTTTGTCCAATGATCTTCGTGAATGTTTTTATTATATCCTTCTTGGATATCTACTTTGGGACTAATTATCATGTGTTGCTTTTGATAAGCTCAATCAAATATAAGTGAAGATCATGATCATAATATTTTTTTCTCTCAAATTAATTTAAGTGAAGCAAGAGAGAATTTCTTGAAAATTTTACTAACTCTCAAATAAATATATGTGAAGCAAGAGAGCATTTCTTCAAAAATAACAAAACACACCGTGCTCAAAAAAAGATATAAGTGAAGGACTAGAGCAAATGCATAGCTCATAAAAATTTAAGTGAAGCATAGAGAGCAATTCTAATAGGTCATGGCATAATTTTGGCTCTCTCAAATAGGTGTGTCCAGCAAGGAATCAAGACTTAAAACAGAAAGCAAAACAAGAAAGGCTCATATCATACAAGACGCTCCAAGCAAAACACATAGTATGTGACGAATAAAAATATAGCTTCGAGTAAAGTACCGATGGTCGTTAGAAGAAAGAGGGGATGCAACTCGGGGCATACCCAAGCTTAGTTGCTTGCTTCTCTTTGGATAATAACCTGGGGTGCAATGGGCATCCCCAGGCTTAGGCTCTTCTTATTCCTTATTCTTTCATCCATCACAAGATAACCCAAAACTTGAAAACTTCAAGCACACAAAACTCAACAAAACCTTTGTGAGATCCAATCATCAAAGCAAGAACACAATGCAAACAAAACAGAATCTGTCAAAAACAGAACATTCTGTAGCAATCTAGATATTTCGAATACTTCATTAACTCCAAAAATCTTAGGACATTAGGAAAACCTGAGCAATTTGTATATCAATCTTCTGAAAAAAGAATTTATATTTTATCATGCTCTGGTTAACAATAAGAATTGTTTTCATGAGCGCAAAAGTTTGTGTTTTTTAGCAAGATCAAACAACTATCACCCAAGAAGATCCTAAAGGCTTTACTTGGCACAAACACTAATTAAAACATAAAAAACACAATCGTAACAGTAGCATAATTGTGCTAACACTCAAGAATAGGAAGAAAAAAATCAAAAATAAAATTTATTCATTGGGTTGCCTCCCAACAAGCGCAATCATTTTACACCCTTAGCTAGGCATAACGCAAGGGATCTAAGTTTTGTCATCTTTTTCTTAATTTCCTTAGAGGTGTTTTCATCACGGAGTTTTGTAAACACAACATAAGACATATTGTCCAAAGAAACCTTAGCATTATTAATTTGCCCATTATCATAACCACGTTGATTTCCTGCAACAATCCAAGAGTAACATTGATTAACATTATAAAAAATTTGTTGGATTACATCTAGAATGGGGACTTCCTTTTTAAGATTTTCATGAAAGGTTTTATTATCCCCAAGCAAATGTCTTAACACATAATCTCTACTATAAAGAATTTAATCTATCACAGGCTTTTCATGATTCATACCATAAAAAGCAAAGATTTCCCTAGCTTCCCGTATGATGTAGTCAAACTCATTCATAAGAACAAGAGTGGCCAACTTTTTAGCCTTAGGATTCTTTATAGCGGGAAGCTCAAAAAACAATCTTTGCAAAGTAGGGTGTGTACAGATAAATTTGGTCTCAAGTTTCAGAACTAGTGCTGAAATAGTATCTGCATAAGATCTAGTAGTTCTAAGTATAGGAGCATCATCAAGACTTAGATTTCCCACACAATTGAAAAATTCTTGGATACGTTCTTTTCCCATAGCATTCCCTTGCCCCAAGATAAAAGTTTTAGCATCCAGATTTCCTATACATCCAATCTTAGGAGTTAGGCCATCATCTGTTGTTGCCATACCGAAATCACTCATGATTGCAAGCAAATGATAGATCCGACGAGAAAACGGCGAACAAAAAAGAGGGCGAATAAAATGGCAAATTTTGTCAAGTTGGGGAGAAGAAAATGAGAGGCAAATGGCAAAAAATGTAAATTGCAAGGAGATGAGATTTTTGATTAGAAACCTGGTAGATGTAGATGATCCTCGCCGGCAACGACGCCAGAAAATTCCTTTTGATGTCTGCTAGAACTACGTCAGTATTTCCCCAAAGAGGTAGGTATTTCCCTCAGTGACGAGAACAAGGTTATTGAACCAGTAGGAGAACCAATCAACACTACATAAACAACACCTGCACACAAATAACAAATATTTGCGACCAGACGTGTAAAAGGGTTGTCAATCCTTTTGGGTAACGGAGCCAGAAATTGGCAAACGAACGTGAGAGAATTGTAAATATTGATAGATCGAATGCCAAATAAAATAAATTTCAGCAAGGTATTTTTGTATTTTTGGATTAATAGATCTGAAAATAAAAGGCAAATAAAATAGATCGTAAAACCAAATAATATGAGAAAGATACCTGGGGGACGTAGTGATGCGGAGGATCCCAAGGTCAACCCCATGGACCTACCATCGTCTCACCAAGTGCCTAGCGGACCCATGACACGATCACGTGCAAGAGCTCTGGAAACCGAGGTGACATCTCTCCTCTCACAATTCCACTTCAATGCACATGAGACATGGCTACTTACCTCAAACGGAGACATTGTGCATACTCAGGTATCAAGGAGTTGGCCATGAAGAAGCTATGGAGCAAGGAGAATCAGAAGAGGAAGATGGGTGTGAAGATGGAGAAGAAGAAGAGCTGCGGACAAAGCCCCAGCCACCGGACGACCGGTCGGGACCGGACGTCCGGAGCCCGGAGCT
>NW_024118789.1:0-11698 GCF_003073215.2 Triticum urartu
GGAACCACCACCCACTGCGGGCTGCTGCTGCTGTCGCTACGGGTGGCAGAGACGGGGCAGTAGTGAGAGGTTGCAAAGGGAGCGAGCATACCTGGCCAAACGGGCCGGGCCGGCTCTTTGTAATCGTGCCTGGCCCGGCACGGCCCGCCAGGGCACGATTACTATACGGGCCGGGCCGGGCCGGCCCGCGTGCTGCGCCCTCAGGCCCAGGCACGGCCCAGTTAGTAAACGGGCCGGCACGTTGGCCCGTTTAGCATGGTGGGCCGCATATTTCAATCTATTATTTGACGCACGGACCGTTTTTTAGTCTATTTTTACATGTTGAGCCGTGCCGCGTGCCGGGCTCGGCCCGTTTAGCCCGTGCCGTGCCTGGCCCAAGACAGGCCGTGCCAGCGTGCTCACGGGCCGGCCCGAAAAAACCGGCCCATTTGGCCAGCTATAGGAGCGAGGGCAAAAAAGAAATATTTTCCTTTGTTTTTTTAGACAAAATTCGAAGTTTTTATTACGCCGTCATAATGTTCATACGGACGAAAAAAAGTCCATCCAGCTGACCTAGCCAAACATGCCGGCCAGCTGGTAGAGATAAAACGTGCTTTGCAAACTTGTGAGCCTCGTCGAGCTCCTAAACTCATGACCAATATTACAAGTATGAAAACTTGACGAGGTGCGGTTTTCGGCCACGCGATCGTGATCGAACGCTCTAGATGATGGAGAGGGTTTTGGTGGGTTTTGGGCCAAATTGGACGGGTGTTGGGCTGCAACACACACGAGGTCTTCTCGGTCCCTCGGTTAACCGTTGAAGTATCAAACGAAGTCCAAATGGTACAAAACTTGACATGCGGTCTATCGCTAGTAAACCAAGGCCACTTGGCAAGTCTCGGTCCAATCCGAAAATGTTTAATCCCCACACACGAGAAGAAGGTAGAAATGACCACCGGAGGAGAACGGAGCGCCGGAATGCAAAACGGACAACGGGGAAAATGCTCGGATGCATGAGACGAACACGTATGCAAATGCAATGCACATGATGCCATTATATGAGATGCATGACAACGACAACAACACACGGAGACAAAAACCCGAACCCGAGAAAATATAATAACTTAACGCCGGAAACGGCAAGAGTTGGATTACATATTAGGTAAATCATATCCGGGGTGTTACACTTAGACTATATATACTCCCCCACCTCCTTCTAGTTAGGGTTAGCAAAGTAGTAGCTCATTAGAAATAGAGCTTTGCTCATCCATTACGGATCTACTCCACGAGAGAGACCGCGGCCCCTCTTCGGAGAAGATCCCCCTTGGATTTAAGACCCCCTCTTGGGTGGCCCCCTTCAAGACCTCCTCATGGAGATGAACCTTACCTTGTATCTTTCCCTTCGTTGTTCATATACCTTATGGATGTTGTGTGTTTGATTGCCTAGTGGAAGTGTGATTGGACTTGTTCTTGAGTGTTTCCCCTTGTGATCTCTCTACGTTCTCCCCTCGTGTTCTTCATGTTCTTCGTGGGATCCGCTCCTTTCATGAAAGATCGGCCGTATAGGGTTCCACCCTACATCATCTTGGTATCATGAGCCACGTTGATCACGATTTCGGAGCCTCTCCTCTTTGTTTTCTAGCCTAATTTTATTGATTTCGTCCTAAATTCGAAAATCCCCACCAAAAAAATAGCCCCAAATTTTTTGTGATTTGTTGGTTTTGATGATGTTTTGTTGATTTTGATCCATGGATTTGCTTAGTTTTGAGTGGATCTAGCATCTCCCCAAGTTTCCCCACCTTCCATCCACGAAATCTCATCAATTTTGCCCTTGGAATTATCAATTTCCGCCCCCAATTCAAAAATTTCTGCCCCAAACGAGATCTGGAATCGTCGGGCCGGACATCTAGACCCCAAGCTGGGCATCCGGCTCCTGGAGCATAAAATCTGCTCGGTTCTGGACATTAGCGCCCGAATATTCAGGCCCCGACCCCGGGTGTCCGACCCCTGGAGCATCAGCCTCCTGTGTTTCACTGTTTTGCCCATAACTTTCACATCTGGAGTCCGATTTTGACATTCTTTAGCTCGTTTTGAAGCTATTGACATCCTCTATCTAGATAGGTTCCAACACCATTTGACTCCATCATTTTTGGCACTTTGGCATCTTTGCCTAGGGCTTTCACCATAACTTTCGCAAAACCACCATAGCCTTCTGCAACCTAACCCATTTTGTTCCCCTTAGCATTTGAGGTTGTTTGAGTTGTGATTCGAGTCTCCTAAGGTGTTTCAGCTACTTAGGAACGATTGCTTCTTCATCAACCACCACCACCACCTTAACTTCCACATAGGCTTGACCACCATACACTTCCGCCACCCCAACTTAACCCAATTTTGTTTGTGTTGTGAGTTGTGTCTCCTAAGGTGTTTTGGCTACTTAGGGACCGTACTTCGAACTCCGACACCGTGTATAATCCACCACCTTACCCTCCACTTCCGCATTGCTTCTCAAATCCCATCATTGCATTTCCGCAATCCCATTGAGCTTCTGCAACCACCACCGCATTCCCGCTACCACCATTTGACATTTGACATTTGAGATTTTGAGTTCGCGGTTTTTCCGTTTCCTAAGGTGTTTCGGCTACTTAGGGACGACTCTCCATCATCTTGGTATCTACATCAAGAACACCGCGACTCATCATCGCCATGGACGATAACCTCCATATCATCTTGGTATCGTGGTATCCCTCCATTGTATATTCCCTTCCATTGCATTGATAACCCCTAGCCCATTTTGTGTCACTTGCCTATCGAGACTAGCCATTTGTGTATTGCAGGTAACGTTACTTGTGCACATTAGTGATCTACACCATCCATTGCATACATACCATATCATATTGGTATCATATCATCCCTTGTGTCACAAGATTGTTCCCGTATATAACCAATTGCTATCTTGGTTTGTGCATTTCGCATTGTGGCCATATACAAAAAAAGAATAAGCTTTTAAGCAAAAGAGAAAGAGCAAAGAAGCTTGTAAGCAAGTGCCATAGCATCATACCCCATTGCATATAAGATTGTCATATCTGATCATCTTGGATCATCTTGAGATAAACACCGGGAACATCATATACATATATAGCATACTTTGGATAGAAGTCGTTGCATTTTTGTCTCCTATAGGTTGTGCACAAGTGTCGTATCCGCCTATTGAGCAATCATGCTAGCGTCTCTCTAGAGTTGTGCAACAAGAGCATTTTCGTGGATTCCACATTTTGAGCTCATTCCTTTGTTGCACGACCCCATTTATCTATCCGTGTGTGTGTTTCCATGTGCCATATATTGCTATTGGTCTACTTGTTCCACTTGCGAATTTGTGAATCTCTTTCAACATTATTGACTCTTGCTAACATTTTGCATTAAATTTTTGTGCCACTATCCTCACCGAGCTACTCCATAAGCTTTAGTTTGTAGGTGTGAGTGAACAAGTCCGGTACCAATTCCATTATTCTTTCATCTCACATTGAGTGAAACGCGATACATTCTCAACTTTGGGAAAAGGAAACTTGGTATTGTTTATCTCATTTCCTACTCACCTCTACTCGAGTCTTGTGATGGATAGGCAAGGCATTTTACCTTTGGTCTAAAACAACAACGACGAGTTCGATGCCACGAATAATTCTACCAACGCCAAGGTGCAAGATCAAATGGATGAGATCAAAGCCCTCATCAAGTCCTACAAGAGATCTTCATCATCTTCGAGAATACGCTCAAGTACACATGCTTCCGAGCTACCATCTCCGGCAAGGTCACATCGGCATCGACATCCTCACCAACAAGAACGTGAATGTCAAGAACTCAACACCAACAACCGCTCAACGTCTTCACCATCTCCCTTGGCATCTTCGCCTAGGGACATACGGCATCTTTGCCAACAAGCACCTCAAGACTACACTCAAGAGAAGCTCCCCAAGCTCAAGTCCGCGACTCCCACGAGCTACTATGACCTCGACACCGACCACAAGATTTCTTTCTATGGGACTCAACAACCCGAGGAGTATCTTGTGTGGGAGCGCCTCATGAACGACTACCTCAAGCTACTTCAAGTTCCTCTCGAAGATCAAGTGAAGTGCACCACAACGAACTTCCACGACTAGGTGGCTTCACACACCTTCGGAGAGCTATGACATGAGTTGGCCCAAGACGAAGAGAGCTTTGTGGCGAGAGTTCGTGCCTCCAACCTACACGGAACAACTTCTACGCCAATTGGAGAACACCACCCAAGGATCCAAGTCCATCGATGAGTACTTCAAGGAGATGAAGAAAGCCTTGCAACAAGCCGACGTGGACGACCCCATTTCGATGAAGTTCCACTTCATGATGGAATTGCACAACGACATCTCCAAGACGATCTTCCTCGAGAACTACAAGTCTCTCGACGACAACTACATTGGTGCTCTCAAGGCGGAACAAGAACTCATGAAGGCCAAAGCTTCTCCACCCCAAGCTCACTTCGCGACGACCAAGCTCCATGAGAATGAGCATGAGGTAAGTACCACCACGATGTCCAAGACCGACGAGCTCCAAGATGATGCTCCCAAGTTCGACTTCACCGCCATCCCTTTTTGTGGCATTGATGATGTCGAGTCTACTTCGACTCTTTTTCAAGATAGTGCGGCGACGACTACGACTACGGTGACCATCAAAGACCAAGCTTTGGAGGCGAGCGACATGGTGACGAGCAAGGATGATGCTTCCATCTTAGGAGGTGAGAGTGATGATGTGCCATCTTCGGCCTTCATCCACGGCGACGGCGATGAGATGGTTGAGCATGGGATTTTCCCTTCGACCACAGTGACGTATGATGACTTGAGTGACTTGTGCCACCATATTGAGAGTGAGAGTGACTTCACCACTAGCCACATATATGATGTGTTGCCCCAATTCCCATGTGAGGAGAGCCACAACCCCCACTACTTTAGTGAGATGAGTGACTCCACCATATGTGACTTTGAGTGCACCTATCTTGAGGGAGGGAGTGAGCCACCACATAGAGAGAGTAAGGCCACTATGATTTCTAATGACTTAACCTCTGCCTCTATTGTGTCTTCTCATTTGGTGCTAGGTCCCATATACGATGACGCGCCGATTCACGACGACTTCGTTCTATCTTTGGACAAGACGATGGCCATGGTGGAATATGATGCACCCCCACATGGTTCCATCAAGATGAAGATGACCATCATTTGGTCTTTTCCACCTCACCTACACCACTTGAGTGGAATGACAAAGGTAACATAGGTGACGATGATGCTCTAGTCCCACTTGTGGACATTCTTGACATTGATTGCTTGCATGATGTTGATCAACCTATTACCATGCTTCATGCTAGTGGGACTTCCCCATGTGATGATTTACCCATTTATGATGAGTTTGATGATTGCCACGTGCAGTCTATTAGTTGTGATGCCATGTTGCATATGATTTCTTGTGACAATTCCTTAGGTCACATCATCTTTGCGAATCCGCTTGACTTGTTATATGCTATGCATGAGATCAATCATATGTCATATTTGCAATCTCTTCATAGTGACTATGCATATGCTATTAAAATAAACCCAATTTGCACATATGGCATAGATGACAAGCCCATGGTTATTGGCATTTGTTTTTCTTGTGATGATATTGATATGCTCCCTTTGCATCATTTAGCTAATATGCCATGCCATTACCACCTAGCTTCGGATATGCACTATTTTGGATGCTGTCCTTTTTCTTCATATGATGTTTCCAATATTGCTCACGAGGGGACCCCCATAGTTTCCTCATACATTTTAGGAGATTTTGATTCATCCCATCCATTGCATCATCCACATACTTATGTGCACAATATGCTTCCTATGAATAAAAATGCTATTGTTGTGCCTTATAATTGCATGCTCAATTTGTGTCCCCATCGTGTCATACATAGTAACAATTCTTTCATGATGGATGACATGTTCTTATACCATGCTTCAAATTTCTTTGAGCGATGCTTATCTTGTGCTAACTCTCATGTGCACATACACATCATGATGGATGACGTGTACATTTACCACACACACAATTTCTTTTGCGTGTGTCTCTTTTGTGTAGGTACCCATGAATACTTGTCAACCTCACAATCCCACGAGTTGACAAAACGAGCTCTAGAGAGCAATGATGACTTGGGTCCCATGGATTGTCTTTCCCACCGCTCTCTTTGCGTAAAGACTCCACGCATTTCTTCTACATGTCCCTCACTTGGCTATGGGTTATTCTCCATTACATACTCTACGCCCATCTTGCCATGTTCACTTTGCATGACATGCTCATTCCTATGCCTTTGCCATGCATTTGTGACCCATGCTTTGCATTACACACGATGATTGATTCTCGTACTTGTATGTGTATTTGCAAGCTTGGTGGAGATATTACTTGTTATTGCCATGTTCGCTTTGTGCCCCATTCCTATGATGATATTATGATCATGCTTTGTGTTCGTGCTTGCGATATGTCATGCGCATTGTCTATGCCTATTATTTTCTCACATGACATGATTGCCATGATTTTCTCTAGTATGTTGCATCTTTGCACTACTAGCTTGCACAACTTGATTACTATGATTGCTTGCCTTGTTGCATCACGGACGATTCATACTTTGATGCGGAGCATCCTATGGACATCACCATGTCAAGAGTCCGTTTGGCAAGTGACATGTGCGACATCTACTTCACATACATAAATGTGAATCATCTCCTTTACACGTGCTCACTTGACCCCTTTGAGGATGGTATACTACTTGACACTTCTCCCGTGTGCATGCATAGGTATTGTCGGAGCTTCAAGGATGTTGAGGAGGAGTGCAAGCACCAAGGAACAACTACACCATCCGCGAGGGAAGCCTGGAAGCGACGACGGAAGAAGACGAAGCTGCTGAAGCTACAGCGGCCGGACATCTGGGCCAGAGGCCGGACATCCGGTGCCTGTGCAGCTTCCAAGGAGCTGCACCAACAAACGACCGAAGCATCAGAGGCCGGACATCTGGCCCGTGTGCCCGGACATCCGGTGCCTCAGCAATGCCCGGACATCCGGCATCCCTCCCGGAAATCCGACATCCCCTATCCAGAGAAGGACTCGAACTCCCACTTCAGCCCGGACATTGGCCCGTGCCCCGGACATCCGGCCTCCCGCGAATGGCCGGACATCCAACCCCCAGCCCGGACATCCGGCGCCTGCTTGCGCGCAGAGTCGGGCCAGAGGCCCATGTATCCCTTTCACACTTACCCCTTCGTGGCTTAGACTATATATACTCCTTCCCCTCCTCCTAGTTAGGGTTAGCGTTGTGTTATCTCATTTGTGAGATAGAGCTTCGCTCATCCATCCGGATCTACTCCACGAGAGAGACCGCGGCCCCTCTTCGGAGAAGATCCACTTGGATTCAAGACCTCCTCGCGGAGAAAATCCCCTCGTGGATACAAGACCTCCTCATGGAGAAGAATCGGCTACCTTTGTATCGTCCCTTGTTGATCGTGGATCTTGTATCTCTCTTTGTGTTTTGAGGATCTAGCATATGGGTGACTATTTCTTGTTGGTTTTAGTGATTCTCTCGTGTTTCCCGCATGATTTGCCTCGTTTTCCCCCTCGTGTTCTTCGTGTTCTTCACGGGATCCGCTCCTTTCGTGAAAGATCAGTCGTATAGGGTTCCACCCTACATCATTTTGGTATCATGAGCCATGTTGATCACGATTTCGGAGCCTCCCCTTGTTTTCTAGCCTAATTTTATTATGTTTTTCCCCAATTTCGAAAACCCCACCAAAAATAGCCCCAATTTTTTTTGTGATTTGTTGGTTTTAATGATGTTTTGTTGGATTTGATCCATGGATTTGCTTGGTTTTGAGTGGATCTAGCATATCCCCAAGTTCCCTCACATTCCATCCACGAAATCTCTCCAATTTTGCTCCTAAAATCATCAATTTCCGCCCCCAATTCGAAAATTTCCGCCCCAAACGAGATCTGGAATCGTCAGGCCGGACATTCGGGCCTCAGGCCGGACATCCGGGCCCCAAGCCGGACATCCGGCTCCTAGAGCGCCAAATCTGCACGGTTCTGGACATCAGGTCCCCGATTTCCGGCCCCGAGCCCGGATGTCCGGCCCCTGACATCTCAACCATCCCCGTTTCACCGTTTTGTTCATAACTAATTCATCCGGAGTCCGATTTTCGCGTTCTTTAGCTCGTTGAAAAGCTCTTGACATCCCCCTTCCAACAAAAATACAACCATAACCATTTGACTCCATAAAATTTTTGGAACTTTGGCATCTTTGCCTAGGTATTCCACCACAACCTCCGCATAACCACCACCGACTTCCGCAACCTAACCAATTTTGTTCCTAATAGCATTTGTGGTTGCTTGAGTAGTGATTCGAGTCTCCTAAGGTGTTTAGGCTACTTAGGGACGATTGTTTCTTCATCAACCACCACCACCACCTTAACTCCCACATAGGCTTGCCCACCATACACTTCCACCAACCCAACTTAACCCAATTTTGTTTGTGTTGTGAGTTGTGTCTCCTAAGGTGTTTCGGCCACTTAGGGACCGGGCTTCCAACTCCGACACCGTGTATAGTCCACCACCTTACCCTCCACTTCCGCATTGTGTCTCATAACCCATCATTGCCATTCCGCAATTCCATTGAGCTTCCACAAAACCACCACCGCATTCCCGCTACCACCATTTGACATTTGCCTTTGAGATTTTGAGTTCGCGGTTTTTCCGTTTCCTAAGGTGTTTCGGCTACTTAGGGATGAGTCTCCATCATCTTGGTATCTCCATTAACATCACCGCCACTCATCATCGACACGAACGGTAACCTCCATATCATCTTGGTATCATGGTATCCCTCCATTGTATATTCCCTTGCCATTGCATTGATAACCCCTAGCCCATTTTGCGTCACTTGCCTATCGAGACTAGCCATTTGAGTATTGCCGGCAACATTACTTGTGCACATTAGTGATCTACACCATACATTGCATACATACCATATCATATCGGTATCATATCATCCCTTGTGCCACAAGTTTGTTCCCGCATATATACAGTTGCTATCTTGGTTTGTGCATTTCGCATTGTGGCCTTACAAAAAAAGCTTTTAAGCAAAGAAAAAGAGCAAAGAAGCTTGTACGCAATAGCCATAGCATCACACCACATTGCATATAATATCATCTTGGATCACCTTGTGAGAACCACCGGGAACCATACGTACATAGCATACTTGGGATAGAAAGTTCATACATTTTGCATCTTATAGGTTGTGCACAAGTGTCGTATCCGCCTATTGAGCAATCGTGCTAGCGTCTCTCTTGAGTTGTGCAACCCGAGCGTTTTCCGTGGATTCCACATTTTGTGCTCATCCTTGGTTGCATGACCCCATTTATCCATCCGTGCGTGCGTTTCCGTGTGCCACCCATATTGCTATTGGTCTACTTGTTACACTTGCGAATTTGTGAATCTCTTTCAACATTATTGACTCTTGCTAACATTTTACATCAAATTTTTGTGCCACTATCCTCACCGACCTCCACCATAAGCCTTATTTGTGTAGGTGTGAGAAACCGACAAGATTCGGTACCAATTGTGCTATTTCCTTGTCCACATTGGAGTGATCATTGATCCACTTTCAACTTCGGTCAAGGTACATTTGGTATTCGTTCTTCTCTTTCTCCCACTCATATTTGCTCGAGTCTTGTGATGGATAGGCAAGGCATTTCACCTTCGGTCTACAACAACAACGACGAGTTCGATGCCACGAATAACTCTACCGACGCCAAGATGAAAGCTAAAATGGAAGAGATCAAGGCCCTCATCAAGTCCTACAAGCGATCTTCCTCATCTTCGAGAAGACACTCAAGTACACATGCTTCCGAGCTACCATCTCCGGCAAGGTCACATCGGCATCGACACCATCACCACCATGAACGTGAAGGTCAAGAGCTCAACACCAACAACCGCTCAACGACTTCACCATCTCCATTGGCATCTTCGCAAAGCGACTTCAAGGCATCTTCGCCTTCGGATATACGACATATTCGCCAACAAGCACCTCAAGACTACGCTCAAGAGAAGCTCCCCAAGCTCAAGTCCGCGACTTCCACGAGCTACTACGACCTCGACATCGACCATGAGATTCCTTTCTATGGAACTCTAGAACCTGGGGAGTATCTCGAGTGGGAACGTTTGATGGACGACTACCTCACGCTACATCAAGTTCCTCCCGAAGATCAAGTGAAGTGCGCCACAAGGAACTTCCACGACTACGCGTCCACATGGTGGCTTCACACATCTTCGGAGACCTATGACATGAGTTGGCCCAAGACGAAGAGAGCTTTGTGGCGAGAGTTCGTGCCTCCAACCTACATGGAACAACTTCAACGCCAATTGGAGAACACCATCAAAGGATCCAAGTCCATCGATGAGTACTTCAAGGAGATGAAGATTGCCTTGCGACGATCCGGCGTGGACGACGCCATTTCGATGAAGTTCCACTTCATGATGGGATTGCACAATGACATCTCCAAGACGATCTTCCTCGAGAACTATAAGTCCCTCGACGACAACTACATTGGTGCTCTCAAGGCGGAACAAGAACTCATGAAGGCCAAAGCTTCTCCATCGCAAGCTAACTTCGCGATGACCAAGCTCCATGAGAACGAGGATGAGGCTAGTACCACCATGATGTCCAAGCCCGACGAGCTCCAAGACGATGCTCCAAAGTTCGACTTCACCACCATCCCTCTTTGTGGCACTGATGATGCTGAGTCTACTTCGACTCTTTTTTAAGATGGTGCGGCGATGACTACGACTACGGAGACCATCAAGGACCAAGCTTTGGAGGCAAGCGACATGGTGCCGAGCAAGGATGATGCTTCCATTTTAGGAGGCGAGAGTGATGATGTGCCATCTTCGGCCTTCATGCACGGCGACGGCAATGAGATGGTTGAGCATGGGATTTTCCCTTCGACCACGGCGATGTATGATGACATGAGTGACTTTTGCCACCATATTGGGAGTGAGAGTGACTTCACCACTGGCCCCATATATGATGTGTTTCCACAATTCGCATGTAAGGAGAGACACAACCCCCACCACTTAAGTGAGATGAGTGACTCCACCATACATGAGATTGAGTGCACCTACTTTGCGGGAGTGGTGAACCACCACATAGAGAGAGTGTGATAGTTGATAGGTCTCGTGAGGCCATTTGCATTTCTACCGACTTGACCTCTACCTCTATTGTGTCTTCTCATTTGGTGCTAGGTCCCATCTATGATGACGCGCTGATTCGTGATGACTTCGTCCTCCCTTTGGACAAGACGATGGCCATGGTGGAATATGATGCACCCCCACATGGTTCCATCAAGATGAAGATGACCACCATTTGGTCTTTCCGACCTCACCTACACCATTTGAGTGGAATGAAAATGGTAACATAGGTGATGGTGATGCTCTAGTCCCACTAGTGGACATTCTTGACATTGATTGCTTTCATGATGTTGATCCCCCTATTGACATGTTTCATGCTAGTATGATTTACCCATGCGATGATTTACCCATTTATGATGAGTATGATGATTGCCATGTGGAGTCTCTTAGTTGTGATGCCATGTTACATAGGATTTCTTGTGACAATTCTCTAGGTCAC
>NW_024118790.1:0-9244 GCF_003073215.2 Triticum urartu
TAAAATTCAGAAAATGTACTGAATTTCAATTTTTTGTTCACATATTCAAAAAATGTTCGCGCTTCCAAATTTGTTCGGGATTTTTAAATATTTCTCTCCGTTTCAAAATATGTTTTCAAGATTCAAAAAATGTTCGTGCTTTAAAAAATTGTTCGGACTTCCAATTTTGTTCACATTTTCCAAAAAAAATTCATGCTTTCAAATTTGTTCGGGATTTTTCAAAATTGTTCTCTATTTCAAAAAAATTCTCGAGTTTAAAAAATGTTTGTGCTTTAAAAAATTGTTCGCGCTTCCAAATTTGTTCAGGGGTTTTCAAAATTTGTTCTCAAGATTCAAAAAATGTTCGTGCTTTAAAAATTGTTCGCGCTTCCAAATTTGTTCTCCATTTCTAAATTTGTTCTGAAGATTCAAAAAATGTTTGTGCTTCAAATTTGTCTTCAAGATTCAGAACATTGTGTACAAAAAATATACACTTTTTTTGTACAGAATATGTTCCTGTGTACAAAGTATGTTTAGAAATGAAAAAAATGGTCGCACTTTCTCAAAATATACACTTTCAGAAAAAATCTACAATTTCTTTTAAGATGTTCACTACAGTGTGTAATTCTGGTTGTACGGTTGTACTAAGTTATTATAAGTGCGTGTTTGTATGCTAATACAAGGAATGCTAGTCAGGTGGAGTGGCTGGGAGCATGCGCTTTGAATCTGTAGGTCGCAGGTTCGAGTTTCCCTTCCCCCTTTTTGCTTTCTTTTCTTACCACCGGTACAACACTATGGGCCGGCCCAGTCAGGCTGCGCCCCTGTGCGCGGCGACGACATTTTGACGCAAAGCGCGTCCAATAGGAGCTCCCATCCTTGGGGGGGGGGGGGGGAACACCATGTCCCTAGTAAGCCTCTAGTTGACTAGCTCGTTGATCAATAGATGGTTACGGTTTCCTGACCATGGACATTGGATGTCATTGATAACGGGATCACATCATTAGGAGAATGATGTGATGGACAAGACCCAATCCTAAGCCTAGCACAAGATCGTGTAGTTCGTATGCAAAAGCTTTTCTAATGTCAAGCATAAAAGGTGCACTACAGGTATCTCCGAAAGTGTCTGTTGGGTTGGCACGAATCGAGACTGGGATTTGTCACTCCGTGTAACGGAGAGGTATCTCTGGGCCCACTCGGTAGGACATCGATTGATTGAATCCTTGACATCGTGGTTCATCCGATGAGATCATCGTGGAACATGTGGGAGCCAACATGGGTATCCAGATCCCGCTGTTGGTTATTGACCAGTCTTATCTTGATTCGGCGGCATCGTGGGATGAAGCGGCCCAGACCGACCTTACACGTACTCTTACGTGAGACAGGTTCCACCGACTGACATGCACTAGTTGCATAAGGTGGCTAGCGGGTGTCTGTCTCTCCCACTTTAGTCGGATCAGATTCGATGAAAAGGGTCCTTATGAAGGGTAAATTGAAATTGGCATATCACGTTGTGGTTTTGGCGTAGGTAAGAAACGTTCTTGCTAAGAAACCTATAGCAGCCACGTAAAATTTGCAACAACAATTAGAGGACGTCTAACTTGTTTTTGCAGCATATGCCGTGTGATGTGATATGGCCAAAAGGATGTGATGAATGATATATGTGATGTATGAGATTGATCATGTTCTTGTAATAGGAATCATGACTTGCATGTCGATGAGTATGACAACCGGCAGGAGCCATAGGAGTTGTCTTAATTTATTTATGACCTGCGTGTCAACATAAACGTCATGTAATTACTTTACTTTATTGCTAACCGTTAGCCATAGTAGTAGAAGTAATAGTTGGCGAGACAACTTCACGAAGACACGATGATGGAGATCATGGTGTCATGCCGGTGATGATGATGATCATGGCACCATAGCTCAGCTAGTGAGCATGTGCTCAGAATGTTTGGGTGCTACAATCACTTAAATCAAGTGGGAGTTGAACTTCCAGATAAGATAGTGATTAATAGAGTTCTCTAGTCCACTGGTTTCAAGAAGGGCAAGGGCTAGAAGGGAAACTTCATGAATGGCAAACCAGTTGCCGCTCCAGTAAAGGAACCCAAGGTTGAACCCAAACCCGAGACTAAGTGCTTCTATTGTAAGGGGAACGGTCACTGGTAGCGGAATTACCCCATGAAGCAAAAGCTATGGACTAAACGGAGACTGGCTAAGGGCGAGGTGATGATGTGTGTGGGAAGTGTTTCCAAAGTTGATGAGATCACCATCGCACGCTCCATCTGCCTTCGGGATTAGTATTGAACCTAGATAAATGTTATCAGGTGTCTACGTTGAGCATGAATATGATTAGATCATGTGTTAATAATGATAGTACCACTTTCTTGTGGCCGCTTAGGTCATATTGGCGTAGGCAAGATGACTAAAACCTTGTTTTCAGGTACAATGAAACGGGTAAGTGACTTGTTGGAAATCGTACATGCTGATGTGTGTGATCCAATAAGAATTGAGGCGTGCGGTGGACATCGCTATTTTCTCATCTTCACTGATGATTTGAGTAGATATGGGTATATTTACTTAATGAAGCACAAGTCTTCTGATCGATGGAGAATTTCTGAGTTATGAGTTTGGCAATCACTTAACACATTGTGAAATTGTTTCACAGTTGACACCACTTGGAACACCACAGCGTAATGGCGTGTTCGGATATCGTAATTGAACCTTATGAGATATGGTGCGATCTATGATTCCATGCTAGAATTGTATTGATAGGAAACTCAGATACATGTGTGGATACATAGGCAACACCATGTCCCTAGTAAGCCTCTAGTTGACTAGCTCGTTGATCAATAGATGGTTACGGTTTCTTGACCATGGACATTGGATGTCGTTGATAACGGGATCACATCATTAGGAGAATGATGTGATGGACAAGACCCAATCCTAAGCCTAGCACAAGATCGTGTAAGCTTTTCTAATGTCAAGTATCATTTCCTTAGACCATGAGATTGTGCAACTCCCGGATACCGTAGGAATGCTTTGGGTGTACCAAACGTCACAATGTAACTGGGTGGCTATAAAAGGTGCACTACAGGTATCTCCAAAAGTGTCTGTTGGGTTGGCACGAATCGAGACTGGGATTTGTCACTCCGTGTAACGGAGAGGTATCTTTGGGCCCACTCGGTTCATTTGATGAACGAGATCACATCATTAGAGAATGATGTGATGGACAAGACCCATCCGTTAGCTTAGCACCATGATCGTTTAGTTTGTTGCTATTGCTTTCTTCATGACTAATATGCATGATTTGATATCTTACACTGACGATGAAGAGAAGGTGGAGAACATGGACAACTTAATCGAGGATGAATACGATGGTGATGACATGCCAACAATTAGGTGGAACAAGGAAAAACCTGAGCTTAGTGTAGGTACCATTTTCCAATCAATGGTGGACTGTCGGAATGCAGTGACAACATGGTGCATTATATCTGAAAACACCATAGTTCACAGTTTTTTGTCCATATCCTAGGTGTAGGTGGAAGTTGCATGCATCTCGTATGAGAAAGAGCAAATATATTCAGGTAATCCAAGTTTAGTTAGTAATTTAGTTTCAGATCGTTGAGTAAGGTTTCTTAATTGTTCCTTACCCTTTTATTTTGTTTCAGATAGACATTTGTTGAAGAGTTTATATTTTTTCTCATAACCTTGTCACATATGACGGCTATGTGCGCAAGAATTACAACATTTTGATTTTTTTTAATTTTTTAAAAACATTTGAACTTGATTTCGACAGATCACTTCGAAAAATGATTTTTCAAAAAATGCCCCTATACCGAGTTTATATTTTTTTATGGTAACTAGGTCTCATAAACGGACGAACTACGTTTGTTTTATATTTTTGCGATTTTTTCTAATTTAGTTATGGCCATTTGAAATTTGGTCAAACCCTAATAACCCCGTTGACTCGCTCATAACCCCGCAGAAATGCTCCAAACCCTAGCGTCGAACGTGCGCCGTCGGATCCTACCAAGCGCCAAACACCACCCGTCAGATGTGGGGCAGGCATGCGCGATCCGCGTGATGCATCCTGATTGGCTACTGCACTTTCCTTCTCGGGTTTTTTACGATCTGCCCCACTTTACATATGAAATTGTATTTTTCGCACATGACCACCACATGTCAGTGTTAAGAGTTGGTTCAAAAATTGAAACTGCAAAATACAATGTGGCAAATTGTCAATATAGCTTCCCCTTCTCCTCTTCTCCATCTGACTGACAAAGGCATCAAGCAGATCGGCCTAGGTCATATTGGTGTAACTCTATGATGATGGGCTTTTGGAATCACTTGATTATGAATCATTTGATGGTTGCAAACCATGCCTCATGGGCAAGATGACTAAGACTCCGTTCTCCGGAACAATGGAGCAAGCAACCGACTTATTGGAAATAATACATACTGATGTATGTGATCCGATGGGTGTTGATGATTTGAGCATATATGGGTATATCTACTTGATGAAACATAAGTCTTAAACATTTGAAAAGTTTAAAGAATTTCAGAGTGAAGTGGAAAATCATTGTAACAAGAAAATAAAGTTTCTACGATCTGATCGCGAAGACGAATATTTGAGTTACGAGTTTGATCTTCATTTGAAACGACGTGGAATAGTTTCACAACTCACGCCACCTGGAACACCACAGCGTAATGGTGTGTCCGAACGTCATAGCCATAAAGCATGAGCACCATTTGAGAGTGTTGTATGCTCATGATCCTTTAGTGAAGGAGTACATGGATGAACATCATGGAAAGTTGTGGTCAAGAAGCAAATTCAGTGAAATCTGCAAAGTAGACTATGTGACCAATAACCTCGCTGAGTGTTTCAATGCAAAGTTCAAGTCAGTGAAAGGGATTTTGTTATGGTAAGTATTTGATAAGATCAGGCAGATGTGTGTTGGCCATCTTATGTTCCCATCTCTGATTAAGGCATTGCATGCCAAGGCAAGAGGACTAAGGATGAAATGCATTCGACCGTCGATATACGAGGCTGAGGTGACATACACTGACAGTAAAAATAGGGAAGATATTCAGTGAACCTTGCAACTAAGGAATGAAGTTGTAGGCAATTGCAGATCCATGTGAAACCGTGCATACATGCCATACATCTCACCTGTCACGGGTTCATTGATATTGATAATGATGATCACGGTTACAAAAGTGCTCTATCTCGAGAGCTATTGTCTAAACCTAACTTGTCCAACTTGTGGAACTTGTGAATCTTGTCCCTTTTGGGGAGCCCTGCCCCTCCTTATATATGTTGGAGGGGCGGGTTACATGTAGAGTCCTATTAGGATTAGGACTTAACTCCTTGTAAGATAAATGTTCCTCATGCCTTTCCTCTTAAACCGGCCCACCATTAACCTAAACCGGCCTGCTGGTCCTTGGGCCTTGTCATCCATCTGGAATACGCGCCGGGTCACCAGTGAGTCTTCAGGCTCGTGAATCGTCATACCAGTGAACCGCCAGACACGTAAACCAATCCTCTGGCGGTTTTGGATTTATCCATGGTAAACTTATGCTGCAAAATAAACACAAGAACAAATTTGACAGGTTATGCTCCGGGTTAAGAATTTTTGTAGACCGGTACCTGATCACCCTTAAGTCCTTGTTATTTCCTCCTTCTGGGAAGTCCGGGTCAACAGACCAGCTTCATAATCAATTTGCTGACATTGGTTTGTCACAGAGAAATATTGTGATAAAAATACTTATCTGATATTCAGCCGGTTTGAAGATGTAAAACTTGCCGGTTTAATATTACCAAAATGGCTGGTTTATAAATATTGATGGCACCGGGTCATAATTGTTGTCGACATCGGGTCATGTAATTGACCTCTTGGGGAGCCCTGCCCCTCCTTATATATGTTGAAGGGGCGGTTTACATGACTAGTCCTAGAGAAAATAATGATAGCTTAAGACTTGTGTCAATATAAATGTTGCAACCTTGAAGAAATCCAGATCGTTCATCTCAGTTACTAGTCACAATTGAATATTCCACATATGTAGCCCCCAAGTGCCGGGTTGTTATGCTTGCAGCAACCTGGGACTTGTAATTGCCTTATACTCATAAAAAATGCAATAATGAGCAGGGACTTTGTAGATATGATCATGTAGACTTGAATTGTTGACAGGAGCAATTGGTAGCCCCCAAGGGCCGGCTCATTATGATATGATGAGTCGGGTCTTCAATAAGATGAGCAAAAAATGACTTTGCATTAGCCCCCAAGTGTCATGGTGCATGCTCTCAGCGACATGAGACTTGCATATTTGATATAATCTCAACTTTGAATAATGTAGCCCCCAAGTGCCGGGTCATAAGCCTGCCGTGACTTGGGACTTTATTCCTTCCATTGCAGAATAAATCATATTCATATCCATTGCGCTAAAGCGACTTTGAAAACCTCAATCATAATATTAATAACCATAATAAAATCCAGCCATGTTTTCTATTTGAATAATATAATCCAATGATTTATAAGCGCATGATCCCAATGGCGTAATCCAAATATATGCTGGCGACTTATAGTCCAAAGCCAGGTCGGTTTAATAAACACCGGATAATTTCTCATCATATACTGGCGACTTATCGTCTTAAAGCCAGGCCGGTTTAATAAACACCAGATAATTTATCATCATACTGGCGACATATAGTCGAAAGCCAGGCCGGTTTAATAAACACCGGATAATTTATCATCATACTTTATTCAACCTGTTTCTGCATACAACAAGTTTAAAGTGTCCTGGCGGTTTACCATCGGACGGGTCATAATGCCCAACATATAACCTGGGTTGATAACCAAGGCTACACTTAAGAATGATCAAATATGAAATATATCATACCTGTGACATTGAATCACATTGTTGGTTTACCAACTTTTTTGTAGTAAAGGTAATAACCCAAATTTTGAGTACTGATAACTCCTTCCATATTGTTCCGGTTTATGATAAACCATACCGGGTTGTGATAAGCACCGGATTAACCATATATAATACTTATTGTGGCTTTGCGCCGATCAAGAGGTGTAGCTATGGTTCAGATACGACCAAGCCCCCAAGTGATCAATAATATGATAAGCCAATAAGGCATGATACCCATGTTTGAACTGCGCATCATGGCAGCAGGTCCTCTTTGGCACCCTTTAACTTTTTGCAAGAGATAAAATCTTTCTTGTTAAACCGGAATCTTCATTTTCAGCCGGAAATTTTCTGACGGCCCTTAAACTCGAACTTGCGAGAAGTTAACTCCTTTTTGAACCGGACATTTTTAAACCGGATTTGAGAGCTTCAGAGATTTGAAAGAGATAGTTTCCTCTTAAACCGGATTTGAACCAGATACTAAGGGCTTCAGCGCTGTGTGGGAGACGGGATTCCCCTTAAACCGGACTATAAACCGGAAGCATCATTGTGAGCCGGAATATTTCTGACGGCCTTTAAATTTTCATCAATATAACAGTAGCCTCCGGGACCGAGTTATCTTTCTCTCCAACATCCTGGGGTTCTTGACTTCACTGAAAACCCCCGAGTCTCAAGGTGACTCGAGGAGTTGGCTTGAGATTCTCCGTGTTTGATCATAGCAGAAGGTGTATATCATTGATGCTGATAACGCGATGTGAATCCACAGAAAGTTGAGGTGACTGCGGCGGGTTATAAATGATCCCATACGAGCCGTGTTAGCAACTCAGCCAATGGTTAGCATCTCGTGCTTCTTCAGTCCACTCACCGTCCAATTACCCTTTAAATGCTTCAATAAGAAAATCCATGCAATATCCATCATGACTGTCAGGCAACACCGATGGTACTACCTCCATTTCAGTTTACAAGTCCTACGCGTATACCTAGGTTGCCAATTTATTTTTTGTAATATATGACTTGTATTAGGTTGGTCAAATTGACGACCTAGGGGCACGCGCACGCCCTGTAAACTGAGAGAGAGGTAGTACTTTGCTTCGTAATCCATTTTTCTCCATTAGTAACTGGATGCATGGCTCTTTATACGTGTCATAAAATTCTCTTGATGAGGATGATCACGGTTACAAAAGTGCTCTATCTCGAGAGCTATTGTCTAAACCTAACTTGTCCAACTTGTGGAACTTGTGAATCTTGTCCCTTTTGGGGAGCCCTGCCCCCTTGTAAGATAAATGTTCCTCATGCCTTTCCTCTTAAACCGGCCCACCATTAACCTAAACCGGCCTACTGGGCCTTGGGCCTTGTCATCCATCTGGAATATGCGCCGAGTCACCAGTGAGTCTTCATACTGACTTAGTTCATCTCTAAGGGATATCTTTTGTCTGTGTGTGTGTTGAAGAAAGATGATATCCTCATTGCTACCTCTTGAGCACTGCGTTGGTTTTCCCCGAAGAGGAAGGGATGATGCAGCAAAGTAGCGTAAGTATTTCCCTCAGTTTTTGAGAACCAAGGTATCAATCCAGTAGGAGGCTATCCCTATAAGGCCACTTACGAGAGTGAGATCTGATAGATATGATAAGATAATATTTTTGGTATTTTTGTGATAAAGATGCAAAGTAAAATAAAGGTAAAGTAAATAGCAAAGGAAATAACTAAGTAGTTGGAGATTAATATTATGAAGATAGACCCGAGGGCCATAGGTTTCACTAGTGGCTTCTCTCGAGAGCATAAGTAACTATGGACTCGTAGGTCTGAGGTAAACTACTCACACTTCATTGGAGAGGCTATGGTGTTGATGTAGAAGCCCTCCGTGGTTGATGCCCCCTCCGGCGGAGCTCTGGAACAGGCCCCAAGATGGGATCTCGTGGATACAGAAATTTGCGGCGGTGGAATTAGGGTTTTGGCTTCGTATCTGATCCTTTGGGGGTACGTAGGTATATATAGGAGGAAGGAGTACATCGGTGGAGCAACAAGGGGCCCACGAGGGTGGAGGGCACGCCTGGGCGGGGGGGGGGGGGGGGGGGGGGGGGGGGGGGGGGGGGGGGGGGGGGGTAGGCGCGCCCCTACCTCGTGGCCTCCTGTTTCTTTTCTTGACGTAGGGTCCAAGTCTCCCGGATCATAATCTTCCTCAAAATCACGTTCCCGAAGGTTTCATGATGTTTGGACTCCTTTTGATATTCCTTTTATTCGAAACCCTAAAACAGGCAAAAAACAGCAATTCTGGGCTGGGCCTCCGGTTAATAGGTTAGTCCCAAAAATAATATAAAAGTGGGGCTCCTGCCCCCCCCCCCCCCCCCCGCCC
>NW_024118791.1:0-16824 GCF_003073215.2 Triticum urartu
ACATGTCTGGCTCGGTGGATTTCGTCCGGCACGTGGAGGAGGAGGGGGCTAGGGTTTGAGATCCGGAATTTCGGGGAGGAGATGCCTTTATATAGGTAGAGGGAGCTAGGAGGCTCCAAATTGAGCATGGTTTGCGGCCACGCGATTGTGATCGAACGACCTAGATGATGGAGGGGGTTTAGGTCGGTTTTGGGCCACTTTGGAGGGGTTTTGGGCCGCAACACACACGAGGCCTTCTCGGTTCCTCGGTTAGCCGTTGGAGTATCAAACGAAGTCCAAATGGCACGAAACTTGACAGGCGGTCCAACCCGAGAACGTTTAACATCCGCACACGAAAATAGGTAAAAGGAGACACCGGGGGACATTGGAGCGCCAGAATTCGAAACGGACAACGGGGAAAATGCTCGGATGCATGGGACGAACACGTATGCAAATGTGGTGCACATGATGACATGATATGAGATGCATGACAAAGACAAAAACAACACGAAGACAAAAACCCGACAAAGAGGAAATATCATAACTTAGTGCCGGAAATGTCAAGAGTTGGAATACAAATATGGTAGGTTACATACGGGGTGTTACAAAAATACTATCACTTATATAATGATCCTGTTGTTCCTACTACTTATGTTGAGAAACCACCTTTTCCTGTTAGAATAAAGGATCATGCTAAAGTTTCAGCTGTAGTCAACAAAAGTAATATTAGGACACACAAACCCCGTGAGCAAGTTAAAGTTGAACCTAATATTGCTAAGGTTAAAGATCTCTTGGCCGATAATATCGATGGGCTTGTTATTTACTTCTATTGTAGGCATGCCTATTATTTTTGTTAAAATAGGAGATCATTGCTATCATGGCTTATGTGATATGGGTGCTAGTGCAAGTGCAATACCACATTCCTTATACAAAGAAATTATGCATGATATTGCACTTGCTGAGATAGAAGATATCGATGTTACCATTAAGCTTGCCAATAGAGATACTATTTCACCAATTGGGATTGTTAGAGATGTTGATGTCTTGCGTGGGAAGGTTAAATATCCTTCTGATTTTCTTGTTCTTGGTTCCACACAAGATAGCTTTTGTCCCATTATATTTGGTAGACCCTTCTTGAATACTGTCAATGCTAAGATAGACTACAATAAGGATATTGTTTCTGTTGGTTTAGGGGATATGTCTCATGAGTTTAACTTTGCTAAGTTTCGTAGACAACCCCGTGATGAGGAATTGCCTAGTAAAGATGAAATTCCTGGTCTTGCTTCTATTGTTGTGCCTCCTACTGATCCTTTAGAACAATATTTGCTAGACCATGAAAATGATATGTTCATGAATGAAAGAAGGGAAATAGTTGAGGTATTCTTTAAACAGGGACATATTCTGAAACACAACTTGCCTGTTGAAATCCTAGGGGATCCTCCTCCACCCAAGGGTGATCCTGTGTTTGAGCTTAAACCATTGCCTGATACTCTAAAATATGCTTATCTTCATGAAAAGAAGATATATCATGTTATTATTAGTGCTAACCTTTCAGAGCATGAAGAAGAGAGATTATTGAAAACTCTGAAGAAGCACCGTGGTGCTATTGGATATAATCTTGATGATCTTAAGGGCATTAGTCCCACTCTATGTCAACACAAAATAAATTTGGAGAAAGACGCTAAACCAGTTACTGATCACCAACGACGGCTAAATCCTAAGATGAAAGAAGTGGTAAGAAAGGAAATATTGAAGCTCCTTGAGGCAGGTATAATTTATCCCGTTGTTGATAGTCAGTGGGTAAGTCATGTCCATTGTGTCCCTAAGAAGGGAGGTATTACTGTTGTTCCTAATGATAAAGATGAATTGATTCCACAAAGAATTATTACAGGTTATAGGATGGTAATTGATTTCCGCAAATTAAATAAATCTATAAAAAGATCATTACACTTTGCCTTTCATTGATCAAACGCTAGAAAGATAATCCAAACATACACATTTTTGCTTTCTAGATGGTTACTCTGGCTTCTCTCAAATACTGGTGTCACCTGATGATGAAGCAAAGACCATTTTTACTTGCCCTTTATGTACTTTTGCTTATAGACGTATGCCTTTGGTTTATGCAATGCACCTGCTACCTTTCAAAGATACATGATGGCTATATTCTCTGACTTTTGTGAAAATATTTGTGAGGTTTTCATGGACAATTTCTCCATTTATGGATCCTCTTTTGATCACTGCTTGAGCAACCGTGATCAAGTTTTCCAGATATGTGATGAAACTAATCTTGTCTTGAACTGGGAAAAGTGCCACTTTACGGTTAATGAAGGTATTGTCTTGGGGCATAAAATTTCTGAAAGAGTTATTGAAGTTGATAAAGCTAAAGTTGATGTTATTGAAAAGATGCCGTGTCCCAAGGACATCAAAGGTATAAGAAGTTTCCTTGGTCATGCCGGTTTTTATAGGATGTTCATCAAGGACTTCTCAAAAATTTCTCGGCCTCTGACTAACCTATTGCAAAAAGATATTCCTTTTGTCTTTGACAATGATTGTGTAGAAGCATTTGAAATACTTAAGAAAACTTTGATTTCTGCACCTATTGTTCGGCCACCTGATTGGAATTTACCCTTTGAAATCATGTGTGATGCTAGTGATTATGCTGTAGGTGCTGTTCTAGGGCAAAGAGTTGATAAGAAATTAAATGTTATTCAATATGATAGTCAAAATCTAGACAATGCCTAGAGAAATTGTGCTACTACTGAAAAGGAATTCTTAGCAGTTGTATTTGCTCGTGATAAGTTCATACCTTATATTGTTGATTCTAAAGTAACATTCACATTGATCATGCTGCTATTAAATATCTTATGGAAAAGAAAGATGCTAAACCTACACTTATTAGATGGGTTCTCTTGCTACAAGAATTTGGGTTCGCATATTATTGATAGAAAAGGAGTTGAGAACCCCGTTGTAGACAACTTGTCTAGGTTAGAGAATGTTCTTGATGACCCACTACCTATTGATGATAGCTTTCCTGATGAACAATTAAATGTCATAAATGCTTCTCGTACTGCTCCATGGTATGCTGATTATGCTAATTATATTGTTGCTAAATTCATACCACCTAGTTTCACATACTAGCAAAAGAAAATTTCTTCTATGATTTAAGACATTACTTTTGGGATGACCCACATCTTTATAAAGAAGGAGTAGATGGTGTTACTAGATGTTGTGTACCTGAGCATGAACAGGAACAGATCCTACACAAGTTTCACTCCGAACCTTATGGACGACACCATGCTGGAGATAGAACTGCACATAAGGTATTGCAATCCGGTTTTTATTGGCCTACTCTCTTCGAGGATGCCCGTAAGTTTGTCTTATATTGTGATGAATGTCAAAGAATCGGTAATATTAGTAGACGTCAAGAAATGCTTATGAATTATTCACTTGTTATTGAACCATTTGATGTTTGGGGCTTTGATTATATGGGACCATTTCCTTCCTCTAATGGATACACACATATTTTAGTTGCTGTTGATTACGTTACTAAGTGGGTAGAAGCTATTCCAACTAGTAGTGCTGATTATAACACCTCTATTAAGATGCTTAAAGAAGTTATTTTTCCGAGGTTTAGAGTCCCTAGATATTTAATGACTGATGGTGGTTCACATTTTATTCATGGTGCCTTTCGTAAAATGCTTGCTAAGTATGATGTTAATCATAGAATTGCATCTCCTTATCACCCACAGTCTAGTCGTAAAGTAGAATTGAGCAATAGAGAGCTTAAATTAATTTTGCAAAAGACTGTTAATAGATCTAGAAAGAATTGTTCCAAGAAACTTGATGATGCATTATGGTCTTATAGAACTGCATATAAAAATCCTATGGGTATGTCCCCGTATAAAATGGTTTATGGAAAAGCATGTCACTTACCTCGTGAACTAGAACATACGGCATATTGGGCTATTAAAGAGCTCAATTATGAATTCAAACTTGCTAGTGAGAATAGGTTATTTGACATTAGCTCACTTGATGAATGGAGCACCCAGGCTTATGAAAATGCCAAACTATTTAAAGAAAAAGTTAAAAGATGGCATGACAAAGAGATACAAAAGCGTGAGTTTAATATAGGTGATTATGTATTTCTATACAACTCTCGTTTAAGATTTTTTGTAGGCAAACTTCTCTCTAAATGGGAAGGTGCTTACGTTATCGAGGAGGTCTATCGTTTCGGTGCCATAAAAATCAACAACTTCTAAGGCACAAATCCGAAGGTGGTGAACGGTCAAAGAATCAAACATTATATCTCAGCTAATCCCATAAATGTTGAAACTAAAATTATTGAAACCGTAACCCCGGAGGAATACATAAGGGACACTTTCCAGAATGTTTCAGACTCCGAAAAGGAATAGGTATGTGGTACGGTAAGTAAATCGACTCCAAAACAGTTCTAATGGAAAATTTTCTCCGTTTTGGAATATTTAAGAAAATAGGGAAATAAGAAGCACACCGGAAAGGACACGAGGCTTCCACGACGGTGGAGGGCGCGCCCTACCCCCCTGGGCGCACCCCTCTGCCTCGTGGGCACCTCGTGTGCTCTCCGGACTTCGTTTTCTTGCACGATACTTCTTTTGGTCGGTAAAAATTCATTATAGAATCTCCCGAAGGTTTTGACCACCGTATCACGCAAATATCTCTTGTCTTTGTTTTGAGCTGTTTTTCTGAAAGATCTAGGTCGCCATGTCGTCTTCAAGTGCCCCCAAGGACAAGTTCTTCGAGAAGGTCATCAACCCCTACCTTGCGGAGGTGCTGCAACATCCTCAAACCAGTGAGATGCGTGAGGGGTTGTTGCACATCCACGATGTTGAGGGACCAAGGAGAACCGGAAGCGTGGAGACAAGGCTCGAGGCAATGGAGCAACAAGCTTTCAAGTGTTAGGATATGGTGGAGCATGGACTCGACTCCAATCACATAATGATCACGGAGTTCACCAACAACCACAAGCTGGACGCCAACGACATTGGGGACGCCATCGTCAAGCTTCATGAGAAAATCGAGCACCTCCAAGCCCCGATCTATGACCTGCAAAATCAAAACTGTGAGTATGAATATAGATTCAAGAGGATGAGTTTGGCTGTAGAATTGAGGATTCCAGAGACTATCATCCTTCTATGATGGTGAGCCTATGCCTTGGAAGAGGGACGATAAGCCTACATCATCAACGACTCCATCTCCTTCACCGGCAAAATAGACATAATCACATGGGTATGGTCACTCCCCTTGGCAACTGCCAAGCTTGGGGGAGTGCCCCGGTATCGTATCACCATCACTTTTACCTTTACTACTTTTCTTAGTTTGATCCTTTTGATAATATCTTGATCTAGTTGTGAGTTTTGCTTTATGATCCATCTATGTAGTCGAGTCCGTGAGATATATATATATATATATAATAAAGATTAGTGTTGAGTCAAGGGCTTGATTACCTTGCTATGATCTTGAGGGCATAAAATATAAGAGAAAGAAATAAAAGAAATAAAGAGATCATATGGATCTTATGGAGAGTAATGAGCTCACATATAAAGAGTATGATGAATAAAAGTTGTTGAGAGTTGACAAACATAGTTTTGGTCATCGTTGCAATTAATAGGAAATAATAAAGAAAGAGAGGTCTTCACATATAAATACACTATCTTGGACATCTTTTATGATTGTGAGAAGTCATTATAGTATGACATGCTAATGAGTTGATGTTGGACAAGGAAGACAGCGTAACGGGTTATGTTTTATTTCATCTGAGATAAATTATATTGTCATGGATCATCCAACATGTTGAGATTTCCTTTCCCTCTCATGCTAGCCAATTTCTTTGCACCAAGTATAAATACTACTTGTGCTTCGAAATATCCCTAAACCCAGTTTTGCCATGAGAGTCCACCATACCTACCTATGGATTGAGTAAGATCCTTCAAGTAAGTTGTCATCGGTGCATGCAATAAAAATTGCCTTCTAAATATGTATAACTTATTAATGTGGAGAAAATAAGCTTTATACGATCTTGTGATATGGAAGAAATAAAAGCAATGGACTGCATAATAAAGGTCCATATCACAAGTGGCAATATAAAGTGACGTTCTTTTGCATTAAGATTTTGTGCATCCAACCATAAAAGCGCATGACAACCTCTGCTTCCCTCTGCGAAGGGCCTATCTTTTACTTTTATCTTCTACCTTATACAAGAGTCATGGTGATCTTCACCTTTACTTTTTACATTTTATCCTTTGGCAAGCACAATGTGTTGGAAAGATCCTGATATATATGGCTAATTAGATGTGGGTTTGCATGAACTATTATTGTTGACGTTACCCTTGAGGTGAAGAGTTGGGAGGCAAAACGATAAGCCCCTATCTTTCTCTGTGTCTGATTAAAACTCCATACCCATAAATATTGTGTGAGTGTTAGCAATTGTGAAACACTAAAAGATGGTTGAGTATGTGGACTTGCTGAAAAGCTCTTATATTGACTCTTTCCTATGTTATGATAAATTGCAATTGCCTCAATGACTGAGATTATAGTTTGTTGGTTCTTAATGAAGTTTATGATTCATACTTGAAATTGTGATTGAATTGTTACTTTAGCATAAGAGATCATATGACAATATATATATATATATGTTGATGTTCTAAGAATGATCATGATGCCCTCATGTCCGTATTTTATTTTTATCGACACCTCTATCTCTAAACATGTGGACATATTTTTCGATTTCAGCTTTCGCTTGAGGACAAGCAAGGTCTAAGCTTGGGGGAGTTGATACGTACATTTTGCATCATGCTTTTATATTGATATTTATTGCATTATGGGCAGTTATTACACATTATGTCACAATACTTATGCCTATTCTCTCTTATTTTGCAAGGTTTACATGAAGAGGGGGAATGCCAGCAGCTGGAATTCTGGCTGGAAAAGGAGCAAATATTAGAGACCTATTCTGCACATCTCCAAAGTCCTGAAACTCCACGGGAGCACTTTTCAGAATATATAAAAAATATTGGGCGCAAGAAGTACCAGAGGGGGGCCACCCACCAGCCACGAGGGTGGGGGGCGCGCCCTACCCCCTGGACGCGCCCCCTACCTCGTGGGCCCCCTGGTGGCCCTCGGATACCCATCTTATGCTATATGAGTTCTTTCATCTGAGAAAAAATCGTAAGCAAGCTTACAGGACCAAACTCCACCGCCACGACGCGGAACCTTGGCGGAACCAATCTAGGGCTCTGGCGGAGCTGTTTGCCGAGGAAACATCCCTCAGGGAGGGGGAAATCACCACCATTGTCATCTCCAACGGTCCTCTCATTGAGAGGGGGTCAATCTCCATCAACATCTTCACCAACACCATCTCATCTCAAACCCTAGTTCATCTCTTGTATACAATCTTTGTATCCAAACCTCAGATTGGTACCTGTGGGTTGCCAGTAGTGTTGAGTACTCCTTGTAGTTGATGCTAGTTGGTTTACTTGGTGGAAGATCATATGTTCAGAACCATTATGCATATTAATACCCCTCTGATTATGAACATGAATTTGCTTTGTGAGTAGTTATGTTTGTTCCTGAGGACATGGGAGAAGTCTTGCTATAAGTAGTCATGTGAATTTGGTATTCATTCAATATTTTGATGAGATGTATGTTGTCATCCCTTTAGTGGTGTCATGTGAACATCGACTACATGACACTTCACCATTGCTTGGGAATAGAGGGAGGCATTGGGAAGTAATAAGTAGATGATGGGTTGCTAGAATGACAAAAGCTTAAACCCTAGTTTATGCGTTGCTTCTTAAGGGGATGATTTGGATCCATATGTTTCATTTTATGGTTAGGTTTACCTTAATAATTCTGTTGTAGTTGCGGATGCTTGCAATGGGGGTTAATCATAAGTGGGCGCTGGTACAAGTAAGGACAGTACCCAAGCACCGGTCCACCCACATATCAAATTATCAAAGTACCGAACGCGAATCATATGAACGTGATGAAAACTAGCTTGATGATAATTCCCATGTGTCCTCGGGAGCGCTTTCCTTCATATAAGAGTTTGTCCAGGCTTGTCCTTTGCTACAAAAAGGATTGGGCCATCTTGCTGCACCTTATTTACATTTATTAGTTGCTATTCGTTACAAATTATCTTATCACAAAACTATCTGTTACCGATAATTTCAGTTCTTGCAGAGAATACCTTACTGAAAATTTCTTATCATTTCCTTCTGCTCCTCGTTGGGTTCGACACTCTTACTTATCGAAAAGGCTACGATAGATCCCCTACACTTGAGGGTCATCATCGGCCGGGGCCTTCTTCATCAACTTCAGCATCACACACTTCGGCACCACTGAAAAGTACTACACAAATTCCAACAAAAAGTTCGTCGTCATCGCCTTCTTCCTCCAAAAGAACAAAGGATATCCAGTGCCACACTTGTAAGGGATTTGGCCATGTCATGAAGGAGTGTCCTAATAAGCGTGTATTGATCATTCGTGAAGACGGCGAGTACAACTCCGCTAGTGATTTTGATGAAGACACATATGCCTCACTTGGTGCACATGAAGACGATGACACAAGACCGGAGCAAGAGGAAGAACATGTGACCGCCGCCGATGTCGATAAGTACATGAGTCTTATATCGCATCGTGTACTTAGTTCTCAGATTGTCAATGCAAAGAAGGATCAACGTCACAACCTCTTCCGCATCCAAGGAGTCGTCAAGGAGCATTCTGTCCGCATAATCATTGATGGAGGGAGTTGTAACAATTTAGCAAACAATGACATGGTGGATAATCTCTCCCTACCTTCCTGAAAACATCCACAACCTTACTACATTGAATGGTTTAATGATGGTGGAAAGGTAAGGGTAACACGCATGGTGAGAGTTCCTTTTTCTTTAGGTTCATACCATGACACTATTGATTGCGATATTGTGCCTATGCAAGCTTGTTCTATGTTACTAGGAATGCCATGGCAATATGATAAACAATGTTTACATGATGGTAGAACTAATCAGTACACTATCACACATAAAGGAAAGAAAATCATTCTACACCCTATGTCTCCTGAGAAAATTTTAAAAGATGATCTTGCTTGGGCTAGTAGAAACACACATATTGAGCATACTAAATCTGAAAATCAGAAAGTTGTTGATGAGTTAGAACAATTTAATAAGATGCACAAATATGATCCTAGCACATCTAAAGAAATTAAATTGAAAGGTGCTTCTTTCTTAGCTACACGTGCTGAAATTTTTGAGTTAGATGATCATACTAATGAATGTTATGCTCTTATTTGCAAAGAAGTTTTGTTTTCATTTGAGGATATGCCTTCTTCTTTGCCTCTTGTTGTCACTAACCTTTTGCAGGAGTATCATGATGTTGTCCCAAAGGAAGTACCACCGGGGCTGCCATCTATGAGAGGAATTGAACATCAAATTGACTTGATACCTGGCGCCTCATTACCCAACTGTGCGTCGTACCGGACTAATCCAGAGGAGACTAAGGAGATTCAACGACAAGTTCAAGAACTACTTGAAAAAGGTTACATTCGTGAATCCCTTAGTCCATGTGCTGTACCAATTTTACTTGTTCCTAAAAAAGACGGTACTTCACGTATGTGTGTTGATTGTAGAGCCATCAATAATATTACAATTCGATATCATCATCCTATTCCTAGATTAGATGACATGCTTGATGAACTCAGTGGCTCAGTTGTGTTTTCTAAAGTTGACTTGCGTAGTGGCTACCATCAAATTCGTATGAAACTAGGTGATGAATGGAAAATTGCTTTCAAAACCAAATTTGGTTTATATGAGTGGTTAGTTATGCCTTTTGGATTGACTAATGCACCTAGTACTTTCATGAGACTAATGAATGAAGTTTTGCGAGATTTCATTGGACGATTTGTGGTAGTATATTTCGATGATATTTTGATTTATAGCAAGTTACTAGAGGAACACTTAGACCATTTGCGTGTTGTTTATTCTACTCTGCGTGATGCACATTTATTTGGTAATATCGAGAAGTGCACTTTTTGCACGGATGGAGTCGCTTTTCTTGGCTATGTTGTGACAACCCAGGGAATTGAAGTTGATAAAGCCAAGGTTGAAGCGATCCAGAGTTGGCCGACCCCTAACTCGGTCACACAGGTACGAAGTTTTCTCAGACTTGTTGGGTTCTACCGGCGGTTTGTGAAGGATTTTAGTGCCATCGCAATGCCACTCAACAAGCTCACCAAGAAAAATGTGCCATTTGTTTGGAGCGACGCACAAGAGTAAGCCTTCACTATTCTTAAAGATAAGCTTACACACGCCCCTTTGCTGCACTTACCTGATTTTAATAAGATGTTTGAATTAGAATGTGATGGTAGCGGCATTGGTTTAGGCGGTGTTTTATTGCAGGAAGGCAAACAAGTAGCATATTTAGTGAAAAACTCAGTGGGCCTAGTTTGAATTATTCAACATATGATAAAGAACTTTATGCACTAGGTCGAACTTTGGAGACATGCAACATTACTTATGGCCTAAGGAGTTTGCCATACATTCTGATCATGAATCACTCAAGCATATTAGAAGTCAAAGCAAATTGAATCATAGACATGCAAAATGGGTTGAATTTATTGAATCTTTTCCTTATGTTATTAAGCACAAGAAAGGGAAGGAGAATGTCATTGCCGATGCATTGTCTAGATGCCATACCATGTTATCACAACTTGACTTCAAAATTTTTGGACTTGAAACTATAAAAGAGCAATACGCTAATGATGTTGATTTTAAAGATATATTGCTCAATTGCAGAGAGGGTAGAACTTGGAACAAGTTCGTTGTTAATGACGGATTTGTTTTTCGTGCTAATAAGCTATGCATCCTAGATAGCTCTGTTCGTCTTTTGTTGCTACAGGAGGCACATGGAGGAGGACTTATGGGACATTTTGGAGTTAAGAAGACAGAAGACATCCTTGCTGGTCATTTCTTCTGGCCAAAAATGAGAAGGGATGTGGAGAGATATGTTGCACGCTGCACGACATGCCAAAAAGCAAAGTCACGATTGAACCCACATGGTTTATATATGCCTCTTCCTGTTCCTAGCACTCCTTGGGAAGATATATCTATGGACTTTGTATTAGGACTTCCTAGAACACGACGGGGGAGGGATAGTATATTTGTTGTTGTTGATAGATTCTCTAAGATGGCATAGTTTATACATTGTCATAAAAGTGACGATGCTACTCACATTGCTGATTTGTTCTTTAGAGAAGTAGTTTGTTTACATGGTGTGCCAAATACAATTGTTTCTGATCGTGACACAAAATTTCTTAGCCACTTTTGGAGGGTGTTGTGGAGAAAACTGGGGACTAAGCTTTTATTTAGTACTACATGTCATCCTCAAATAGATGGTCACACTGAAGTGGTTAATCAAACATTTCTACTATGCTTATGGCTGTTTTAAAAAAGAACTTAAAAATGTGGGAAGAATGTCTACCTCATGTAGAGTTTGCTCATAATCGTTCAGTTCATTCTACCACAAAGTTGTGCCCTTTTGAAATTGTTTATGGATTTATACCTCAGGCGCCTATTGATTTATTAGCTATTCCATCTTCGGAGAAGGTAAACCTTGATGCTAAAGAAGGTGCTGAGCTAGTATTGAAAATGGATGAGATGACTAACAAAAATATTGAACATATGAATGCCAAGTATAAACTTGCTGGTAGTCAGGGTAGGAAAAGTCTTGTGTTTGAACCAAGTGATTTAGTATGGTTACATTTGCAAAAAGACCGTTTCCCTGATTTACGAAAGTCAAAATTAATGCCTCGTGCAGATGGACCTTTTAAGGTGATAGAAAAAATTAATGAGAATGCGTATAAGCTTGATCTGCCTGCAGAATTTCGGGTTAGTCCCATATTTAATGTTGCAGACTTAAAACCTTATTTGGGAGAGCATGAAGAGGTACCATCGAGGGCGACTTCGATTCAAGGAGGGGATGATGAGGACATCTCTGCCACAGTTGCACCCACCACGGCATCAGTTATTCCATCTGGACCTATGACTAGAGAACACGCGAGACAGATAAATGACCAGGTACTATCGCTCCCTTGTACATATGATTTAACTAATGAGAATATTATATTACACTCATGTTCGGATTTACTTGTACTCAGGAACGAAGGTGTTGGAGAGATGAGGAGGAAAAGCCACATGCAGATGGGAGATGAAAAATATTGCATGTTGATTCCACAAGCACCAACACTATTGACATGTAAGAAGCTACCTAGCCACGTACGTGCTCAAGTGCAAAGGCAGGAGAAGCAGTATTAGACTTCCTGGACCGGAGAAGGCCACGCCTGCGTGCAGCCCACACCATCAACAGTTAAACAAGGAAATAAACAACATGTGGGCCGGCTCATGATTATGATTTCCTTCGAGTCGTAGCCGACCAGGATTCGTCTACGCGCAGGCAGCCATACGGTAATAAATAGATAGCTACTGTTAGGTTTAGACTTCGGGTTTTATTGTATTGTTTAGCCATCGCTACAATTCCGCATCTACGAGACGTGTAGGACTAGCGCCTTGTCAGATTCACAGTGGAACCCCAACTTTTGATCTAGTTCATGTTCTTAGTTTATCATCCGCAATTTCAGTTGCAATTCACCTTTGTTCTTGCCGGTTCTTCGGTTGCTTGCAGGAACTCGAACCTCGTTGTTTAGGTTGATCGTGCCCATGGCAAGGTCAATAACCATCGGAGATTGGTTTGACGATTGTCGAGGCATATCATCGGTACGGTATAGCCAGATCGTCAAGGTTAAAATCCACCCAATCGATATTTATCCCCACTCTCATTGAAAGATCGGGCCGCCGTCACATCATCCTCCTGTAGCTTTGCACGGCGAAGCCCGTCCTGCATGAGGGTGATGCGGTTCCATATCTCGTACACTGCGTAGGTGTCCTTTTCCACGTACTCGATGTGCCTCATGGACAGAGGCAGAGTGGCCCAGCGCTTGTGTTCGTCATCGGTGATCTTCTTCTTCATGTTGTTGTAGTCGTCGTCAATGAGCATGCCGGAGACGTCTCCAAGGGAGTCCAACTCTCGGTTGCCTCGGGCACCCTCCTCTCTTTGTGGATGCCGACGAAGTTGGCGACCTCTAGATTGACGCGCTCTAGCCTAGTTTTGTCGCCGTCGATGGAGAAGCCTTCAAAGGTGTACCTGGGATCAGTGTAACGCCCTTGATGCGGCTATATCTCCCACGTGTCGAAGCACGCCTTAGAGGCATAACCGCATTGAAGGAAATGTCGCAAGTGAGGTAATCTTCACACAACCCATGTATTACGATAGGGGAAAAGATACATAGTTGGCTTACAATCGCCACTTCACACAATTACAAGAATAAAGCATTACATCATCCAGATACAATCAAGGTCCGACTACGGAACCAAAATAAAAGAAAGAACCCCAAGTGCGACAAGGTCCCCGATCGACCCCAACTGGGCTCCACTACTGATCAACTAGAACGAAACAGCACAAAGGACAAGATCTTCATCGAGATCCTCCTTCAGCTTGGTTGCGTCATCTGCACGGACTCATCGGCACCTGCAAGCTGGTTTTGGAAGTATCTGTGAGCCACGGGGACTCAGCAATCTCGCACCCGAACCCCAAGTGCGACAAGGTCCCCGATCGACCCCAACTGGGCTCCACTACTGATCAACTAGAACGAAACAGCACAAAGGACAAGATCTTCATCGAGATCCTCCTTCAGCTTGGTTGCGTCATCTGCACGGACTCATCGGCACCTGCAAGCTGGTTTTGGAAGTATCTGTGAGCCACGGGGACTCAGCAATCTCGCACCCTCGCGATCAAGACTATTTAAGCTTATGGGTAAGGTAAAAGTATGAGGTGGAGCTGCAGCAAGCGACTAGCATATATGGTGGCTAACATATTCGCCAAAGAGAGCGAGAAGAGAAGGCAAAGCGCGGTCGAGAAGCTATGATCAAGAAGTGATCCTAAAACAACCTACGTCAAGCATAACTCCAACACCGTTTTCACTTCCCGGACACCGCCGAAAAGAGACCATCACGGTTACACACGCGTTTGATGTATTTTAATTACGTTTAACTTTAGGTTTTCTACAACTGGACGTTAACAAATTCCCATCTGCCCATAACCGCGGGCACGGCTTTTGAAAGTTCAAATCCCTGCAGGGGTGTCCCAACTTAGCCCATCACAAGCTCTCACGGTCAACGAAGGAATAGACCTCCTCCCGAGACATTCCGATCTGACTCGACAATGGTAAAACAAATCCAGAAAGCCGCCCGATGCGCCGACATCCTGATGGGAGCTGCACATATCTCGTTCTTAGGGCAACACCGGATAGGTCAAGCTATGAGTAAAACCAGCCCTCAAGTTTCCCCAAGGTGGCCCCGCAGGCTTCCCATTTCAGACCAACACTTAGACAAGCATTGGCCCGGGGGGGTTAAAATAAGAAGACCCTCGGGATGCGCGAGTCCCAAGGGAAAAAGGCTAGGTGGCAAGTGGTAAAACCAAGGTTGGGCCTTGCTGGAGGAGTTTTATTCAAAGCGAACTGTCAAGGGGTTCCCATTATAACCCAACCGCGTAAGGAACGCAAAATCCGGGAACATAACACTGATATGACGGAAACTAGGGCGGCAAGAGTGGAACAAAACACCAGGCATAAGGCCGAGCCTTCCACCCTTTACCAAGTATATAGATGCATTAATTAAATAAGAGATATTGTGATATCCCAACAAGTAAACATGTTCCAACAAGGAATAACATCTCCATGTTCCAACAAGGAACAAACTTCAATCTTCACCTGCAACTAACAACGCTATAAGAGGGGCTGAGCAAAGCGGTAACATAGCCAATCAACGGTTTGCTAGGACAAGGTGGGTTAGACGCTTGGTTCAACAATATGGGTGGAATGATAAGCAAGTGGTAGGTATCGCAGCATAGGCATAGCAAAAGAGCGAGCATCTAGCAAGCAAAGATAGAAGTGATTTCGAGGGTATGGTCATCTTGCCTGAAATCCCGCAAGGAAGAACAACGAGTCCAAGAAGAAGACAAACGGATGTTGTCAAACGAATCCTCACAAACACGACGTTATCGGAACCAACCCGAAGAAGCAACACCGGAAAGAAGCAAACAACATAGTAAACAACCACCACATAAGCATGGTATGATTTGCGGGATGCGGTATGCGATGCATATGCAAAATATGACAGGAAAAGCATGAACCTGGCCTCAACATGGGAATCCAAGTGTGCCACTGGAAAGATGAGATGAAATCGCTTGAAATCGATATAAAGAACGCCGGAATCGGAGTTACGGTTTGGAAATGGCAAGCGATTCAAATATGACACCGGTCTGCGATTTACAGCAAGTAGCCATCTAAATGCAATGAGATGAACATGCTACAGCACCCAAACATGACAAAAAAATACATGGCAGGGATGCATTCAAGATGCTTAACAAAAGTCTAGCACTGAGCTACGGCCATATCATCCATTAACAGGTTCAAACAAGCATGGCAAAAATGCATATGACAAACAAATCTTAGACTTAGTGAAATTAACACTTGTCTGGAATTTCAGATCAGATAGCACTCTTTGGAGCATTAAAACTATATGCTACAGGGCCTGAACATGGAAAAGTAAAGCTTGACATGGAGCTACTCAAAGAGCTTAACAAAAGTCCCTTAGTGACCTTGAGCCAAAAGGGATCATAAAATACAATTGCAAGCATGTGAACATAGCAAAAACAAAATCAGATCACAGACTTAGTGAAACCTGACACATGCTGAAACATAACTCAAGTAGGCATGTTTACGAGCTCGATGCACTCACTACGGTGCAAGTCATGGCAAGACAAGCATACACCCATCGAGAAGGAACAAAATTCAAGCTAGACATGGCAAGAACAATAGCATAGCATGCACAGATTAACTACAACATCATCGGCAAAGTTGCAAACAAGTTGACAATCTGCCCAGATTCACAAAGTAGCAAAAGTAGAGCTCGATTGACTCAAGCTAGGGTGCTGCATAATTGCAAACAAAGACATGGATGGATAGAGCACTATAATAATAACAAAACATCCTTACTGATCATCCTCAAAAGAGGCACGGATCACTAGGAAACAACATGAACATATGGCCTCATGAGATAAACAGATCAAGGACTTAGTGGAATTGCCAAGTCCCTAAAAACAGAGTTAACAAGTGCACCACTTTGCAAGCTTGTGCTAGTCACCACACACATTACAAAAATACATGGGTTGCACATCTGGAAAGATGGCAAAACCCTTAACAAAACATATGTAGAGCATCAGGGCACATCATGCACACAATAATCATGGCAAAAATGACAAAAAGCTAAACGAAGTAGCAGATCTGATAATTATCTCAAGTAGCCCTCTTCTAACAGCATTGCGGGCATCAATATGAAGTCAAATGAAAATGATGCAATGAGATGAAATGATGTGCTCTCTGAGGATGAACATTTTTATATGCTATATGCATGAATCGGAGCTACGGACGCAAAGTTACAATACGATGAACATGAGCACTTGGATCAGGAAAAACCGGGGAAGTCAAACCGGGATGAAGTGGTACGGGACGGAGGGATCCGGATCTGGACGGGGCGTTTGGATGGACGCGCGGGTGGATCTGATCCCGCTTCACGGATCTCGCTGGAGACGTTCGCCGGAGACGGAGGAGACGGTGGCCGGCTCGAGGAGCTCCGGTGACCGGGCGGCGCGGCCGGGGTGAGCTCGCCGGGGGGAGGCGCATGGCGGCGGAGGAAGCAG